>NW_026975306.1:0-87203 GCF_030014295.1 Loxodonta africana | reverse complement strand
CATGGAGACAGCCACCGGAAGGCTGGGCGGAACTTCTGACGGGGACGGGTCACAAACTCCGAGCCAATAGGAGAGGTCCAGCCTAACACGCCAGTTAGGCAGAGGCCTCCATTTTACCCATGGACACACAACGGCCCCTTCTGTCCTTGGCCACAAAATCGAGGGCACCCAGGGAATAACTTCACAGCAGGCAACCCCTGATGGGGACAGGTTCGACACACTGGGACAGCAGGCAGGTACCTCTTGTCCACTTACGCTGGGATATCAGTAGGCAAGGCGCCCTTCCTCAGCATCTGTGGCCCCTCTCTGTATGTGTTCATTCAGAGAAATCTCTCCGTTCTACCCCGAGACAAATCACAGCTATGAGGGGCCGGAGAGAGAGCCTGGAGATGAAACAGGGGAGGCTTCTGGCTGTACCGCGTCCCCGTGGGTAGAGAAGAGCAGTTAGTCTCTCTGGAAGGTCTTAGCTTCTGTTGATTGACATGGGCAATACGGTAGGGGCGGACCCTGGCCAGGTGGAGCTTGTGGGCAGATGCAACCTCTGGGGGAAGAATAATTCCGCTGCTGCTTTGTATGCTGTAAACCTCCCCACGCCAGGTGGGATGGGCAGACAACATTGACCCACAACTGCCAGGGGCCTTTCCTGGGACTGAAGATCCCAACCTGGTCTCAACCTTGTCGCCTTCTCAGCACATACCTTTCCTGCACACATAATCCTGCCTTTCTCCGTCACTGCCTGATCCCACTAGGACAAAAGCATGCCGCCCAAAAAGGCCCATGTCAGGGAAATCGAGGAGACACTGCCATTTTCCACTTTTTTGCTGTCTACATATCCCCGCCTCCGGTGGAAGGCTGCGTATGTGGCCGGGCAGCCAAGGCAAGGCCGAAATCCCGGCATCCTGGGCCCCAGCAATCCAATGGTTTACGGACGTGGGGACCCGGATGACATGTTTCCCACATACAGGAGGAATCCTTGGGCCCTTCACTGGCTCGCCCTTCAGCTCGGCCACGTCCACTACTGGCCCTGGCCTTTGGCCGGTGCCCCATTTAACGTGTGCTCCGGAGCGATGTTTCTCCACCCATCGCTATCATTCTGCCACCAGGGGATATGTGAGAGTGGGAGTCACCATTTGTCACTGGCAGCAGTGTCACAAGTCACTAGACTTCCAGGTACCAGCTGGCCTAGGCTGCCTTCTGCCCCAGACAAGGTCCCGAATCCTTTATCCCAGATGCTGACACCTGGGCGCTGGCGGATATTCATTTTTATCCACACAGAGGTCTGAGTGAGGGTCAGCAGGCCAGCCAGGTGAAGTCAAGGCCAGGTGGGCGGGACTAAGGCTCCTTTGCCATCACCATGGAGACAGTCCCACCACCGGAACAGTGGGCGGAGCTTATGATGGGCCTGGTGACAAGACTGAGCCAATGGCAGAGATCTGGCCCGCCAGGCAGATGACACAGGGCCCTCCATTATGACCTATGACACCTAGTGGCCACAGGATTTGAGCACACCCTGGGAAAGCCCACGCAGGCACAGGGGAGCTTCTGGTTCCGACTGGTTCAGGGCATTGCTACAACAGGCCAGGTACCTCTTTCCCACTTTCCAGAGGATATCAGTACGCAGTGCAACCCCACTCAGCATCTCTTGCCTCTCTCTGTCTCTCTCTGGATGTGTTCGCTCTCTGAAATCTCTTCCTTCTCCCCCTGAGTCACTTCACAGCTTGGAGTGCCTGACAGGGTGCCTAGAGACGAAAGAGCAAAGGGGGAAGGCCTCTGGCTCTACTGGTTGCCCGTGGGCCGACAAGATCTGCTAGTCTATCTGCAAGGTCTAGAGAGTGGTGATTGACCGGGGATCTACATCACGGGCCGACCCTGGCCAGGTGAAGCTTGCTGACATGTGGCAGCCTCTCCGGAGACTACTAATTCCGCTGGTCACATTGTATGCAAATACCCAGCTGAGAGCACAGGGCAGAAAACATTGACACATACCTGCCAGAGGCCTATTCTGGGTCTCAAGAGTCCACCCTGGTCTCCAGCGACTCAGCATCTCAGCACACACTTTGCCTGCACACATGGAATCCGCCTCTCTCCACAAATGCCTTCTCCTGCTAGGAAACACAGGATGTCACTCAGCCAAAGGAGAGCACAGGCAAAGTCAACTGAAGCCCGCGTTTTCACGATTTTGCCCTGTGCTGGTCCACAGCCTCCGGGGCACACTGCGTGTGCGTCACTTCTCCAAAGACAAGGCCGAAATTCGGGCATCCAGGGCCCTAGCAGTCCAGAGTCTGCGGATGGCGGCATATGGATCACCTCCTTTGCCACGTACAGGAGGGAGACCTGGGCCCTAGCCCGGCTCCGCTAGAGCTCCACGACCTCAGCTATTTTCCCTGACCTTTGGCCCGTGCCCCCGTGAGTGTGTGATTTCTAGTTCCACTTCTCCTCCGACCACTCTCAATCCGCCACCTGCGGATACCTCAGCGTGGACACGAACACCTATCACTGTCTGCAGTGTCACGGGTCACTAGGAGTCTAGGCTCAGGCTGACCTTGGCTGTCTTCTGCCCAGGCAAGGAGCCTAATCCTTCAAAGGAAATGAGGACACGTGGTCACTGGCCGACATCCTTTCTTTCATCCACACAGCAGTCTGTACGAGGGTAAAGAGGCCAGGTAGGACAGGTGAAGGCTGAGTGCGGGGCCTAAGGCTTCTTTCTCAATCACCATGGAGACAGCCACCGGAAGGCTGGGCGGAACTTCTGACGGGGACGGGTCACAAACTCCGAGCCAATAGGAGAGGTCTAGCCTAACACGCCAGTTAGGCAGAGGCCTCCATTTTACCCATGGACACACAACGGCCCCTTCTGTCCTTGGCCACAAAATCGAGGGCACCCAGGGAATAACTTCACAGCAGGCAACCCCTGATGGGGACAGGTTCGACACACTGGGACAGCAGGCAGGTACCTCTTGTCCACTTACGCTGGGATATCAGTAGGCAAGGCGCCCTTCCTCAGCATCTGTGGCCCCTCTCTGTATGTGTTCATTCAGAGAAATCTCTCCGTTCTACCCCGAGACAAATCACAGCTATGAGGGGCCGGAGAGAGAGCCTGGAGATGAAACAGGGGAGGCTTCTGGCTGTACCGTGTCCCCGTGGGTAGAGAAGAGCAGTTAGTCTCTCTGGAAGGTCTTAGCTTCTGTTGATTGACATGGGCAATACGGTAGGGGCGGACCCTGGCCAGGTGGAGCTTGTGGGCAGATGCAACCTCTGGGGGAAGAATAATTCCGCTGCTGCTTTGTATGCTGTAAACCTCCCCACGCCAGGTGGGATGGGCAGACAACATTGACCCACAACTGCCAGGGGCCTTTCCTGGGACTGAAGATCCCAACCTGGTCTCAACCTTGTCGCCTTCTCAGCACATACCTTTCCTGCACACATAATCCTGCCTTTCTCCGTCACTGCCTGATCCCACTAGGACAAAAGCATGCCGCCCAAAAAGGCCCATGTCAGGGAAATCGAGGAGACACTGCCATTTTCCACATTTTTGCTGTCTACATATCCCCGCCTCCGGTGGAAGGCTGCGTATGTGGCCGGGCAGCCAAGGCAAGGCCGAAATCCCGGCATCCTGGGCCCCAGCAATCCAATGGTTTACGGACGTGGGGACCCGGATGACATGTTTCCCACATACAGGAGGAATCCTTGGGCCCTTCACTGGCTCGCCCTTCAGCTCGGCCACGTCCACTACTGGCCCTGGCCTTTGGCCGGTGCCCCATTTAACGTGTGCTCCGGAGCGATGTTTCTCCACCCATCGCTATCATTCTGCCACCAGGGGATATGTGAGAGTGGGAGTCACCATTTGTCACTGGCAGCAGTGTCACAAGTCACTAGACTTCCAGGTACCAGCTGGCCTAGGCTGCCTTCTGCCCCAGGCAAGGTCCCGAATCCTTTATCCCAGATGCTGACACCTGGGCGCTGGCGGATATTCATTTTTATCAACACAGAGGTCTGAGTGAGGGTCAGCAGGCCAGCCAGGTGAAGTCAAGGCCAGGTGGGCGGGACTAAGGCTCCTTTGCCATCACCATGGAGACAGTCCCACCACCGGAACAGTGGGCGGAGCTTATGATGGGCCTGGTGACAAGACTGAGCCAATGGCAGAGATCTGGCCCGCCAGGCAGATGACACAGGGCCCTCCATTATGACCTATGACACCTAGTGGCCACAGGATTTGAGCACACCCTGGGAAAGCCCACGCAGGCACAGGGGAGCTTCTGGTTCCGACTGGTTCAGGGCATTGCTACAACAGGCCAGGTACCTCTTTCCCACTTTCCAGAGGATATCAGTACGCAGTGCAACCCCACTCAGCATCTCTTGCCTCTCTCTGTCTCTCTCTGGATGTGTTCGCTCTCTGAAATCTCTTCCTTCTCCCCCTGAGTCACTTCACAGCTTGGAGTGCCTGACAGGGTGCCTAGAGACGAAAGAGCAAAGGGGGAAGGCCTCTGGCTCTACTGGTTGCCCGTGGGCCGACAAGATCTGCTGGTCTATCTGCAAGGTCTAGAGAGTGGTGATTGACCGGGGATCTACATCACGGGCCGACCCTGGCCAGGTGAAGCTTGCTGACATGTGGCAGCCTCTCCGGAGACTACTAATTCCGCTGGTCACATTGTATGCAAATACCCAGCTGAGAGCACAGGGCAGAAAACATTGACACATACCTGCCAGAGGCCTATTCTGGGTCTCAAGAGTCCACCCTGGTCTCCAGCGACTCAGCATCTCAGCACACACTTTGCCTGCACACATGGAATCCGCCTCTCTCCACAAATGCCTTCTCCTGCTAGGAAACACAGGATGTCACTCAGCCAAAGGAGAGCACAGGCAAAGTCAACTGAAGCCCGCGTTTTCACGATTTTGCCCTGTGCTGGTCCACAGCCTCCGGGGCACACTGCGTGTGCGTCACTTCTCCGAAGACAAGGCCGAAATTCGGGCATCCAGGGCCCTAGCAGTCCAGAGTCTGCGGATGGCGGCATATGGATCACCTCCTTTGCCACGTACAGGAGGGAGGCCTGGGCCCTAGCCCGGCTCCGCTAGAGCTCCACGACCTCAGCTATTTTCCCTGACCTTTGGCCCGTGCCCCTGTGAGTGTGTGATTTCTAGTTCCACTTCTCCTCCGACCGCTCTCAATCCGCCACCTGCGGATACCTCAGCGTGGACATGAACATCTATCACTGTCTGCAGTGTCACAGGTCACTAGGAGTCTAGGCTCAGGCTGACCTTGGCTGTCTTCTGCCCAGGCAAGGAGCCTAATCCTTCAAAGGAAATGAGGACACGTGGTCACTGGCCGACATCCTTTCTTTCATCCACACAGCGGTCTGTACGAGGGTAAAGAGGCCAGGTAGGACAGGTGAAGGCTGAGTGCGGGGCCTAAGGCTTCTTTCTCAATCACCATGGAGACAGCCACCGGAAGGCTGGGCGGAACTTCTGACGGGGACGGGTCACAAACTCTGAGCCAATAGGAGAGGTTCAGCCTAACATGCAAGTTAGGCAGAGGCCTCCATTTTACCCATGGACACACAACGGCCCCTTCTGTCCTTGGCCACAAAATCGAGGGCACCCAGGGAATAACTTCACAGCAGGCAACCCCTGATGTGGACAGGTTCGACACGCTGGGACAGCAGGCAGGTACCTCTTGTCCACTTACGCTGGGATATCAGTAGGCAAGGCGCCCTTCCTCAGCATCTGTGGCCCCTCTCTGTATGTGTTCATTCAGAGAAATCTCTCCGTTCTACCCCGAGACAAATCACAGCTATGAGGGGCCGGAGAGAGAGCCTGGAGATGAAACAGGGGAGGCTTCTGGCTGTACCGCGTCCCCGTGGGTAGAGAAGAGCAGTTAGTCTCTCTGGAAGGTCTTAGCTTCTGTTGATTGACATGGGCAATACGGTAGGGGCGGACCCTGGCCAGGTGGAGCTTGTGGGCAGATGCAACCTCTGGGGGAAGAATAATTCCGCTGCTGCTTTGTATGCTGTAAACCTCCCCACGCCAGGTGGGATGGGCAGACAACATTGACCCACAACTGCCAGGGGCCTTTCCTGGGACTGAAGATCCCAACCTGGTCTCAACCTTGTCGCCTTCTCAGCACATACCTTTCCTGCACACATAATCCTGCCTTTCTCCGTCACTGCCTGATCCCACTAGGACAAAAGCATGCCGCCCAAAAAGGCCCATGTCAGGGAAATCGAGGAGACACTGCCATTTTCCACATTTTTGCTGTCTACATATCCCCGCCTCCGGTGGAAGGCTGCGTATGTGGCCGGGCAGCCAAGGCAAGGCCGAAATCCCGGCATCCTGGGCCCCAGCAATCCAATGGTTTACGGACGTGGGGACCCGGATGACATGTTTCCCACATACAGGAGGAATCCTTGGGCCCTTCACTGGCTCGCCCTTCAGCTCGGCCACGTCCACTACTGGCCCTGGCCTTTGGCCGGTGCCCCATTTAACGTGTGCTCCGGAGCGATGTTTCTCCACCCATCGCTATCATTCTGCCACCAGGGGATATGTGAGAGTGGGAGTCACCATTTGTCACTGGCAGCAGTGTCACAAGTCACTAGACTTCCAGGTACCAGCTGGCCTAGGCTGCCTTCTGCCCCAGGCAAGGTCCCGAATCCTTTATCCCAGATGCTGACACCTGGGCGCTGGCGGATATTCATTTTTATCAACACAGAGGTCTGAGTGAGGGTCAGCAGGCCAGCCAGGTGAAGTCAAGGCCAGGTGGGCGGGACTAAGGCTCCTTTGCCATCACCATGGAGACAGTCCCACCACCGGAACAGTGGGCGGAGCTTATGATGGGCCTGGTGACAAGACTGAGCCAATGGCAGAGATCTGGCCCGCCAGGCAGATGACACAGGGCCCTCCATTATGACCTATGACACCTAGTGGCCACAGGATTTGAGCACACCCTGGGAAAGCCCACGCAGGCACAGGGGAGCTTCTGGTTCCGACTGGTTCAGGGCATTGCTACAACAGGCCAGGTACCTCTTTCCCACTTTCCAGAGGATATCAGTACGCAATGCAACCCCACTCAGCATCTCTTGCCTCTCTCTGTCTCTCTCTGGATGTGTTCGCTCTCTGAAATCTCTTCCTTCTCCCCCTGAGTCACTTCACAGCTTGGAGTGCCTGACAGGGTGCCTAGAGACGAAAGAGCAAAGGGGGAAGGCCTCTGGCTCTACTGGTTGCCCATGGGCCGACAAGATCTGCTGGTCTATCTGCAAGGTCTAGAGAGTGGTGATTGACCGGGGATCTACATCACGGGCCGACCCTGGCCAGGTGAAGCTTGCTGACATGTGGCAGCCTCTCCGGAGACTACTAATTCCACTGGTCACATTGTATGCAAATACCCAGCTGAGAGCACAGGGCAGAAAACATTGACACATACCTGCCAGAGGCCTATTCTGGGTCTCAAGAGTCCACCCTGGTCTCCAGCGACTCAGCATCTCAGCACACACTTTGCCTGCACACATGGAATCCGCCTCTCTCCACAAATGCCTTCTCCTGCTAGGAAACACAGGATGTCACTCAGCCAAAGGAGAGCACAGGCAAAGTCAACTGAAGCCCGCGTTTTCACGATTTTGCCCTGTGCTGGTCCACAACCTCCGGGGCACACTGCATGTGCGTCACTTCTCCAAAGACAAGGCCGAAATTCGGGCATCCAGGGCCCTAGCAGTCCAGAGTCTGCGGATGGCGGCATATGGATCACCTCCTTTGCCACGTACAGGAGGGAGGCCTGGGCCCTAGCCCGGCTCCGCTAGAGCTCCACGACCTCAGCTATTTTCCCTGACCTTTGGCCCGTGCCCCTGTGAGTGTGTGATTTCTAGTTCCACTTCTCCTCCGACCACTCTCAATCCGCCACCTGCGGATACCTCAGCGTGGACATGAACATCTATCACTGTCTGCAGTGTCACGGGTCACTAGGAGTCTAGGCTCAGGCTGACCTTGGCTGTCTTCTGCCCAGGCAAGGAGCCTAATCCTTCAAAGGAAATGAGGACACGTGGTCACTGGCCGACATCCTTTCTTTCATCCACGCAGCGGTCTGTACGAGGGTAAAGAGGCCAGGTAGGACAGGTGAAGGCTGAGTGCGGGGCCTAAGGCTTCTTTCTCAATCACCATGGAGACAGCCACCGGAAGGCTGGGCGGAACTTCTGACGGGGACGGGTCACAAACTCTGAGCCAATAGGAGAGGTCCAGCCTAACACGCCAGTTAGGCAGAGGCCTCCATTTTACCCATGGACACACAACGGCCCCTTCTGTCCTTGGCCACAAAATCGAGGGCACCCAGGGAATAACTTCACAGCAGGCAACCCCTGATGTGGACAGGTTCGACACGCTGGGACAGCAGGCAGGTACCTCTTGTCCACTTACGCTGGGATATCAGTAGGCAAGGCGCCCTTCCTCAGCATCTGTGGCCCCTCTCTGTATGTGTTCACTCAGAGAAAAATCTCCGTTCTACCCCTGAGACAAATCACAGCTATGAGGGGCCGGAGAGAGAGCCTGGAGATGAAACAGGGGAGGCTTCTGGCTGTACCGCGTCCCCGTGGGTAGAGAAGAGCAGTTAGTCTCTCTGGAAGGTCTTAGCTTCTGTTGATTGACATGGGCAATACAGTAGGGGCGGACCCTGGCCAGGTGGAGCTTGTGGGCAGATGCAACCTCTGGGAGGAGAATAATTCCGCTGCTGCTTTGTATGCTGTAAACCTCCCCACGCCAGGTGGGATGGGCAGACAACATTGACCCACAACTGCCAGGGGCCTTTCCTGGGACTGAAGATCCCAACCTGGTCTCAACCTTGTCGCCTTCTCAGCACATACCTTTCCTGCACACATAATCCTGCCTTTCTCCGTCACTGCCTGATCCCACTAGGACAAAAGCATGCCGCCCAAAAAGGCCCATGTCAGGGAAATCGAGGAGACACTGCCATTTTCCACATTTTTGCTGTCTACATATCCCCGCCTCCGGTGGAAGGCTGCGTATGTGGCCGGGCAGCCAAGGCAAGGCCGAAATCCCGGCATCCTGGGCCCCAGCAATCCAATGGTTTACGGACGTGGGGACCCGGATGACATGTTTCCCACATCCAGGAGGAATCCTTGGGCCCTTCACTGGCTCGCCCTTCAGCTCGGCCACGTCCACTACTGGCCCTGGCCTTTGGCCGGTGCCCCATTTAACGTGTGCTCCGGAGCGATGTTTCTCCACCCATCGCTATCATTCTGCCACCAGGGGATATGTGAGAGTGGGAGTCACCATTTGTCACTGGCAGCAGTGTCACAAGTCACTAGACTTCCAGGTACCAGCTGGCCTAGGCTGCCTTCTGCCCCAGGCAAGGTCCCCAATCCTTTATCCCAGATGCTGACACCTGGGCGCTGGCGGATATTCATTTTTATCAACACAGAGGTCTGAGTGAGGGTCAGCAGGCCAGCCAGGTGAAGTCAAGGCCAGGTGGGCGGGACTAAGGCTCCTTTGCCATCACCATGGAGACAGTCCCACCACCGGAACAGTGGGCGGAGCTTATGATGGGCCTGGTGACAAGACTGAGCCAATGGCAGAGATCTGGCCCGCCAGGCAGATGACACAGGGCCCTCCATTATGACCTATGACACCTAGTGGCCACAGGATTTGAGCACACCCTGGGAAAGCCCACGCAGGCACAGGGGAGCTTCTGGTTCCGACTGGTTCAGGGCATTGCTACAACAGGCCAGGTACCTCTTTCCCACTTTCCAGAGGATATCAGTACGCAATGCAACCCCACTCAGCATCTCTTGCCTCTCTCTGTCTCTCTCTGGATGTGTTCGCTCTCTGAAATCTCTTCCTTCTCCCCCTGAGTCACTTCACAGCTTGGAGTGCCTGACAGGGTGCCTAGAGACGAAAGAGCAAAGGGGGAAGGCCTCTGGCTCTACTGGTTGCCCGTGGGCCGACAAGATCTGCTGGTCTATCTGCAAGGTCTAGAGAGTGGTGATTGACCGGGGATCTACATCACGGGCCGACCCTGGCCAGGTGAAGCTTGCTGACATGTGGCAGCCTCTCCGGAGACTACTAATTCCACTGGTCACATTGTATGCAAATACCCAGCTGAGAGCACAGGGCAGAAAACATTGACACATACCTGCCAGAGGCCTATTCTGGGTCTCAAGAGTCCACCCTGGTCTCCAGCGACTCAGCATCTCAGCACACACTTTGCCTGCACACATGGAATCCGCCTCTCTCCACAAATGCCTTCTCCTGCTAGGAAACACAGGATGTCACTCAGCCAAAGGAGAGCACAGGCAAAGTCAACTGAAGCCCGCGTTTTCACGATTTTGCCCTGTGCTGGTCCACAACCTCCAGGGCACACTGCATGTGCGTCACTTCTCCAAAGACAAGGCCGAAATTCGGGCATCCAGGGCCCTAGCAGTCCAGAGTCTGCGGATGGCGGCATATGGATCACCTCCTTTGCCACGTACAGGAGGGAGGCCTGGGCCCTAGCCCGGCTCCGCTAGAGCTCCACGACCTCAGCTATTTTCCCTGACCTTTGGCCCGTGCCCCTGTGAGTGTGTGATTTCTAGTTCCACTTCTCCTCCGACCACTCTCAATCCGCCACCTGCGGATACCTCAGCGTGGACATGAACATCTATCACTGTCTGCAGTGTCACGGGTCACTAGGAGTCTAGGCTCAGGCTGACCTTGGCTGTCTTCTGCCCAGGCAAGGAGCCTAATCCTTCAAAGGAAATGAGGACACGTGGTCACTGGCCGACATCCTTTCTTTCATCCACGCAGCGGTCTGTACGAGGGTAAAGAGGCCAGGTAGGACAGGTGAAGGCTGAGTGCGGGGCCTAAGGCTTCTTTCTCAATCACCATGGAGACAGCCACCGGAAGGCTGGGCGGAACTTCTGACGGGGACGGGTCACAAACTCTGAGCCAATAGGAGAGGTCCAGCCTAACATGCAAGTTAGGCAGAGGCCTCCATTTTACCCATGGACACACAACGGCCCCTTCTGTCCTTGGCCACAAAATCGAAGGCACCCAGGGAATAACTTCACAGCAGGCAACCCCTGATGTGGACAGGTTCGACACGCTGGGACAGCAGGCAGGTACCTCTTGTCCACTTACGCTGGGATATCAGTAGGCAAGGCGCCCTTCCTCAGCATCTGTGGCCCCTCTCTGTATGTGTTCACTCAGAGAAATCTCTCCGTTCTACCCCTGAGACAAATCACAGCTATGAGGGGCCGGAGAGAGAGCCTGGAGATGAAACAGGGGAGGCTTCTGGCTGTACCGCGTCCCCGTGGGTAGAGAAGAGCAGTTAGTCTCTCTGGAAGGTCTTAGCTTCTGTTGATTGACATGGGCAATACGGTAGGGGCGGACCCTGGCCAGGTGGAGCTTGTGGGCAGATGCAACCTCTGGGGGAAGAATAATTCCGCTGCTGCTTTGTATGCTGTAAACCTCCCCACGCCAGGTGGGATGGGCAGACAACATTGACCCACAACTGCCAGGGGCCTTTCCTGGGACTGAAGATCCCAACCTGGTCTCAACCTTGTCGCCTTCTCAGCACATACCTTTCCTGCACACATAATCCTGCCTTTCTCCGTCACTGCCTGATCCCACTAGGACAAAAGCATGCCGCCCAAAAAGGCCCATGTCAGGGAAATCGAGGAGACACTGCCATTTTCCACATTTTTGCTGTCTACATATCCCCGCCTCCGGTGGAAGGCTGCGTATGTGGCCGGGCAGCCAAGGCAAGGCCGAAATCCCGGCATCCTGGGCCCCAGCAATCCAATGGTTTACGGACGTGGGGACCCGGATGACATGTTTCCCACATACAGGAGGAATCCTTGGGCCCTTCACTGGCTCGCCCTTCAGCTCGGCCACGTCCACTACTGGCCCTGGCCTTTGGCCGGTGCCCCATTTAACGTGTGCTCCGGAGCGATGTTTCTCCACCCATCGCTATCATTCTGCCACCAGGGGATATGTGAGAGTGGGAGTCACCATTTGTCACTGGCAGCAGTGTCACAAGTCACTAGACTTCCAGGTACCAGCTGGCCTAGGCTGCCTTCTGCCCCAGGCAAGGTCCCCAATCCTTTATCCCAGATGCTGACACCTGGGCGCTGGCGGATATTCATTTTTATCAACACAGAGGTCTGAGTGAGGGTCAGCAGGCCAGCCAGGTGAAGTCAAGGCCAGGTGGGCGGGACTAAGGCTCCTTTGCCATCACCATGGAGACAGTCCCACCACCGGAACAGTGGGCGGAGCTTATGATGGGCCTGGTGACAAGACTGAGCCAATGGCAGAGATCTGGCCCGCCAGGCAGATGACACAGGGCCCTCCATTATGACCTATGACACCTAGTGGCCACAGGATTTGAGCACACCCTGGGAAAGCCGACGCAGGCACAGGGGAGCTTCTGGTTCCGACTGGTTCAGGGCATTGCTACAACAGGCCAGGTACCTCTTTCCCACTTTCCAGAGGATATCAGTACGCAATGCAACCCCACTCAGCATCTCTTGCCTCTCTCTGTCTCTCTCTGGATGTGTTCGCTCTCTGAAATCTCTTCCTTCTCCCCCTGAGTCACTTCACAGCTTGGAGTGCCTGACAGGGTGCCTAGAGACGAAAGAGCAAAGGGGGAAGGCCTCTGGCTCTACTGGTTGCCCGTGGGCCGACAAGATCTGCTGGTCTATCTGCAAGGTCTAGAGAGTGGTGATTGACCGGGGATCTACATCACGGGCCGACCCTGGCCAGGTGAAGCTTGCTGACATGTGGCAGCCTCTCCGGAGACTACTAATTCCACTGGTCACATTGTATGCAAATACCCAGCTGAGAACACAGGGCAGAAAACATTGACACATACCTGCCAGAGGCCTATTCTGGGTCTCAAGAGTCCACCCTGGTCTCCAGCGACTCAGCATCTCAGCACACACTTTGCCTGCACACATGGAATCCGCCTCTCTCCACAAATGCCTTCTCCTGCTAGGAAACACAGGATGTCACTCAGCCAAAGGAGAGCATAGGCAAAGTCAACTGAAGCCCGCGTTTTCACGATTTTGCCCTGTGCTGGTCCACAGCCTCCGGGGCACACTGCGTGTGCGTCACTTCTCCAAAGACAAGGCCGAAATTCGGGCATCCAGGGCCCTAGCAGTCCAGAGTCTGCGGATGGCGGCATATGGATCACCTCCTTTGCCACGTACAGGAGGGAGGCCTGGGCCCTAGCCCGGCTCCGCTAGAGCTCCACGACCTCAGCTATTTTCCCTGACCTTTGGCCCGTGCCCCCGTGAGTGTGTGATTTCTAGTTCCACTTCTCCTCCGACCACTCTCAATCCGCCACCTGCGGATACCTCAGCGTGGACACGAACACCTATCACTGTCTGCAGTGTCACGGGTCACTAGGAGTCTAGGCTCAGGCTGACCTTGGCTGTCTTCTGCCCAGGCAAGGAGCCTAATCCTTCAAAGGAAATGAGGACACGTGGTCACTGGCCGACATCCTTTCTTTCATCCACACAGCGGTCTGTACGAGGGTAAAGAGGCCAGGTAGGACAGGTGAAGGCTGAGTGCGGGGCCTAAGGCTTCTTTCTCAATCACCATGGAGACAGCCACCGGAAGGCTGGGCGGAACTTCTGACGGGGACGGGTCACAAACTCTGAGCCAATAGGAGAGGTCCAGCCTAACACGCCAGTTAGGCAGAGGCCTCCATTTTACCCATGGACACACAACGGCCCCTTCTGTCATTGGCCACAAAATCGAGGGCACCCAGGGAATAACTTCACAGCAGGCAACCCCTGATGTGGACAGGTTCGACACGCTGGGACAGCAGGCAGGTACCTCTTGTCCACTTACGCTGGGATATCAGTAGGCAAGGCGCCCTTCCTCAGCATCTGTGGCCCCTCTCTGTATGTGTTCACTCAGAGAAAAATCTCCGTTCTACCCCTGAGACAAATCACAGCTATGAGGGGCCGGAGAGAGAGCCTGGAGATGAAACAGGGGAGGCTTCTGGCTGTACCGCGTCCCCGTGGGTAGAGAAGAGCAGTTAGTCTCTCTGGAAGGTCTTAGCTTCTGTTGATTGACATGGGCAATACAGTAGGGGCGGACCCTGGCCAGGTGGAGCTTGTGGGCAGA
This sequence comes from Loxodonta africana, assembly GCF_030014295.1. NCBI lineage: Eukaryota > Metazoa > Chordata > Mammalia > Proboscidea > Elephantidae > Loxodonta > Loxodonta africana. Next base: position 73,097 of record NW_026975306.1, on the reverse strand, counting down.
TGCAACCTCTGGGGGAAGAATAATTCCGCTGCTGCTTTGTATGCTGTAAACCTCCCCACGCCAGGTGGGATGGGCAGACAACATTGACCCACAACTGCCAGGGGCCTTTCCTGGGACTGAAGATCCCAACCTGGTCTCAACCTTGTCGCCTTCTCAGCACATACCTTTCCTGCACACATAATCCTGCCTTTCTCCGTCACTGCCTGATCCCACTAGGACAAAAGCATGCCGCCCAAAAAGGCCCATGTCAGGGAAATCGAGGAGACACTGCCATTTTCCACATTTTTGCTGTCTACATATCCCCGCCTCCGGTGGAAGGCTGCGTATGTGGCCGGGCAGCCAAGGCAAGGCCGAAATCCCGGCATCCTGGGCCCCAGCAATCCAATGGTTTACGGACGTGGGGACCCGGATGACATGTTTCCCACATCCAGGAGGAATCCTTGGGCCCTTCACTGGCTCGCCCTTCAGCTCGGCCACGTCCCCTACTGGCCCTGGCCTTTGGCCGGTGCCCCATTTAACGTGTGCTCCGGAGCGATGTTTCTCCACCCATCGCTATCATTCTGCCACCAGGGGATATGTGAGAGTGGGAGTCACCATTTGTCACTGGCAGCAGTGTCACAAGTCACTAGACTTCCAGGTACCAGCTGGCCTAGGCTGCCTTCTGCCCCAGGCAAGGTCCCGAATCCTTTATCCCAGATGCTGACACCTGGGCGCTGGCGGATATTCATTTTTATCAACACAGAGGTCTGAGTGAGGGTCAGCAGGCCAGCCAGGTGAAGTCAAGGCCAGGTGGGCGGGACTAAGGCTCCTTTGCCATCACCATGGAGACAGTCCCACCACCGGAACAGTGGGCGGAGCTTATGATGGGCCTGGTGACAAGACTGAGCCAATGGCAGAGATCTGGCCCGCCAGGCAGATGACACAGGGCCCTCCATTATGACCTATGACACCTAGTGGCCACAGGATTTGAGCACACCCTGGGAAAGCCCACGCAGGCACAGGGGAGCTTCTGGTTCCGACTGGTTCAGGGCATTGCTACAACAGGCCAGGTACCTCTTTCCCACTTTCCAGAGGATATCAGTACGCAATGCAACCCCACTCAGCATCTCTTGCCTCTCTCTGTCTCTCTCTGGATGTGTTCGCTCTCTGAAATCTCTTCCTTCTCCCCCTGAGTCACTTCACAGCTTGGAGTGCCTGACAGGGTGCCTAGAGACGAAAGAGCAAAGGGGGAAGGCCTCTGGCTCTACTGGTTGCCCATGGGCCGACAAGATCTGCTAGTCTATCTGCAAGGTCTAGAGAGTGGTGATTGACCGGGGATCTACATCACGGGCCGACCCTGGCCAGGTGAAGCTTGCTGACATGTGGCAGCCTCTCCGGAGACTACTAATTCCACTGGTCACATTGTATGCAAATACCCAGCTGAGAGCACAGGGCAGAAAACATTGACACATACCTGCCAGAGGCCTATTCTGGGTCTCAAGAGTCCACCCTGGTCTCCAGCGACTCAGCATCTCAGCACACACTTTGCCTGCACACATGGAATCCGCCTCTCTCCACAAATGCCTTCTCCTGCTAGGAAACACAGGATGTCACTCAGCCAAAGGAGAGCACAGGCAAAGTCAACTGAAGCCCGCGTTTTCACGATTTTGCCCTGTGCTGGTCCACAGCCTCCGGGGCACACTGCGTGTGCGTCACTTCTCCAAAGACAAGGCCGAAATTCGGGCATCCAGGGCCCTAGCAGTCCAGAGTCTGCGGATGGCGGCATATGGATCACCTCTTTGCCACGTACAGGAGGGAGGCCTGGGCCCTAGCCTGGCTCCGCTAGAGCTCCACGACCTCAGCTATTTTCCCTGACCTTTGGCCCGTGCCCCCGTGAGTGTGTGATTTCTAGTTCCACTTCTCCTCCGACCACTCTCAATCCGCCACCTGCGGATACCTCAGCGTGGACATGAACATCTATCACTGTCTGCAGTGTCACGGGTCACTAGGAGTCTAGGCTCAGGCTGACCTTGGCTGTCTTCTGCCCAGGCAAGGAGCCTAATCCTTCAAAGGAAATGAGGACACGTGGTCACTGGCCGACATCCTTTCTTTCATCCACACAGCGGTCTGTACGAGGGTAAAGAGGCCAGGTAGGACAGGTGAAGGCTGAGTGCGGGGCCTAAGGCTTCTTTCTCAATCACCATGGAGACAGCCACCGGAAGGCTGGGCGGAACTTCTGACGGGGACGGGTCACAAACTCTGAGCCAATAGGAGAGTTCCAGCCTAACATGCAAGTTAGGCAGAGGCCTCCATTTTACCCATGGACACACAACGGCCCCTTCTGTCCTTGGCCACAAAATCGAAGGCACCCAGGGAATAACTTCACAGCAGGCAACCCCTGATGTGGACAGGTTCGACACGCTGGGACAGCAGGCAGGTACCTCTTGTCCACTTACGCTGGGATATCAGTAGGCAAGGCGCCCTTCCTCAGCATCTGTGGCCCCTCTCTGTATGTGTTCACTCAGAGAAATCTCTCCGTTCTACCCCTGAGACAAATCACAGCTATGAGGGGCCGGAGAGAGAGCCTGGAGATGAAACAGGGGAGGCTTCTGGCTGTACCGCGTCCCCGTGGGTAGAGAAGAGCAGTTAGTCTCTCTGGAAGGTCTTAGCTTCTGTTGATTGACATGGGCAATACGGTAGGGGCGGACCCTGGCCAGGTGGAGCTTGTGGGCAGATGCAACCTCTGGGGGAAGAATAATTCCGCTGCTGCTTTGTATGCTGTAAACCTCCCCACGCCAGGTGGGATGGGCAGACAACATTGACCCACAACTGCCAGGGGCCTTTCCTGGGACTGAAGATCCCAACCTGGTCTCAACCTTGTCGCCTTCTCAGCACATACCTTTCCTGCACACATAATCCTGCCTTTCTCCGTCACTGCCTGATCCCACTAGGACAAAAGCATGCCGCCCAAAAAGGCCCATGTCAGGGAAATCGAGGAGACACTGCCATTTTCCACATTTTTGCTGTCTACATATCCCCGCCTCCGGTGGAAGGCTGCGTATGTGGCCGGGCAGCCAAGGCAAGGCCGAAATCCCGGCATCCTGGGCCCCAGCAATCCAATGGTTTACGGACGTGGGGACCCGGATGACATGTTTCCCACATACAGGAGGAATCCTTGGGCCCTTCACTGGCTCGCCCTTCAGCTCGGCCACGTCCACTACTGGCCCTGGCCTTTGGCCGGTGCCCCATTTAACGTGTGCTCCGGAGCGATGTTTCTCCACCCATCGCTATCATTCTGCCACCAGGGGATATGTGAGAGTGGGAGTCACCATTTGTCACTGGCAGCAGTGTCACAAGTCACTAGACTTCCAGGTACCAGCTGGCCTAGGCTGCCTTCTGCCCCAGGCAAGGTCCCCAATCCTTTATCCCAGATGCTGACACCTGGGCGCTGGCGGATATTCATTTTTATCAACACAGAGGTCTGAGTGAGGGTCAGCAGGCCAGCCAGGTGAAGTCAAGGCCAGGTGGGCGGGACTAAGGCTCCTTTGCCATCACCATGGAGACAGTCCCACCACCGGAACAGTGGGCGGAGCTTATGATGGGCCTGGTGACAAGACTGAGCCAATGGCAGAGATCTGGCCCGCCAGGCAGATGACACAGGGCCCTCCATTATGACCTATGACACCTAGTGGCCACAGGATTTGAGCACACCCTGGGAAAGCCCACGCAGGCACAGGGGAGCTTCTGGTTCCGACTGGTTCAGGGCATTGCTACAACAGGCCAGGTACCTCTTTCCCACTTTCCAGAGGATATCAGTACGCAATGCAACCCCACTCAGCATCTCTTGCCTCTCTCTGTCTCTCTCTGGATGTGTTCGCTCTCTGAAATCTCTTCCTTCTCCCCCTGAGTCACTTCACAGCTTGGAGTGCCTGACAGGGTGCCTAGAGACGAAAGAGCAAAGGGGGAAGGCCTCTGGCTCTACTGGTTGCCCGTGGGCCGACAAGATCTGCTAGTCTATCTGCAAGGTCTAGAGAGTGGTGATTGACCGGGGATCTACATCACGGGCCGACCCTGGCCAGGTGAAGCTTGCTGACATGTGGCAGCCTCTCCGGAGACTACTAATTCCACTGGTCACATTGTATGCAAATACCCAGCTGAGAGCACAGGGCAGAAAACATTGACACATACCTGCCAGAGGCCTATTCTGGGTCTCAAGAGTCCACCCTGGTCTCCAGCGACTCAGCATCTCAGCACACACTTTGCCTGCACACATGGAATCCGCCTCTCTCCACAAATGCCTTCTCCTGCTAGGAAACACAGGATGTCACTCAGCCAAAGGAGAGCACAGGCAAAGTCAACTGAAGCCCGCGTTTTCACGATTTTGCCCTGTGCTGGTCCACAGCCTCCGGGGCACACTGCGTGTGCGTCACTTCTCCAAAGACAAGGCCGAAATTCGGGCATCCAGGGCCCTAGCAGTCCAGAGTCTGCGGATGGCGGCATATGGATCACCTCTTTGCCACGTACAGGAGGGAGGCCTGGGCCCTAGCCTGGCTCCGCTAGAGCTCCACGACCTCAGCTATTTTCCCTGACCTTTGGCCCGTGCCCCCGTGAGTGTGTGATTTCTAGTTCCACTTCTCCTCCGACCACTCTCAATCCGCCACCTGCGGATACCTCAGCGTGGACATGAACATCTATCACTGTCTGCAGTGTCACGGGTCACTAGGAGTCTAGGCTCAGGCTGACCTTGGCTGTCTTCTGCCCAGGCAAGGAGCCTAATCCTTCAAAGGAAATGAGGACACGTGGTCACTGGCCGACATCCTTTCTTTCATCCACACAGCGGTCTGTACGAGGGTAAAGAGGCCAGGTAGGACAGGTGAAGGCTGAGTGCGGGGCCTAAGGCTTCTTTCTCAATCACCATGGAGACAGCCACCGGAAGGCTGGGCGGAACTTCTGACGGGGACGGGTCACAAACTCTGAGCCAATAGGAGAGTTCCAGCCTAACATGCAAGTTAGGCAGAGGCCTCCATTTTACCCATGGACACACAACGGCCCCTTCTGTCCTTGGCCACAAAATCGAAGGCACCCAGGGAATAACTTCACAGCAGGCAACCCCTGATGTGGACAGGTTCGACACGCTGGGACAGCAGGCAGGTACCTCTTGTCCACTTACGCTGGGATATCAGTAGGCAAGGCGCCCTTCCTCAGCATCTGTGGCCCCTCTCTGTATGTGTTCACTCAGAGAAATCTCTCCGTTCTACCCCTGAGACAAATCACAGCTATGAGGGGCCGGAGAGAGAGCCTGGAGATGAAACAGGGGAGGCTTCTGGCTGTACCGCGTCCCCGTGGGTAGAGAAGAGCAGTTAGTCTCTCTGGAAGGTCTTAGCTTCTGTTGATTGACATGGGCAATACGGTAGGGGCGGACCCTGGCCAGGTGGAGCTTGTGGGCAGATGCAACCTCTGGGGGAAGAATAATTCCGCTGCTGCTTTGTATGCTGTAAACCTCCCCACGCCAGGTGGGATGGGCAGACAACATTGACCCACAACTGCCAGGGGCCTTTCCTGGGACTGAAGATCCCAACCTGGTCTCAACCTTGTCGCCTTCTCAGCACATACCTTTCCTGCACACATAATCCTGCCTTTCTCCGTCACTGCCTGATCCCACTAGGACAAAAGCATGCCGCCCAAAAAGGCCCATGTCAGGGAAATCGAGGAGACACTGCCATTTTCCACATTTTTGCTGTCTACATATCCCCGCCTCCGGTGGAAGGCTGCGTATGTGGCCGGGCAGCCAAGGCAAGGCCGAAATCCCGGCATCCTGGGCCCCAGCAATCCAATGGTTTACGGACGTGGGGACCCGGATGACATGTTTCCCACATACAGGAGGAATCCTTGGGCCCTTCACTGGCTCGCCCTTCAGCTCGGCCACGTCCACTACTGGCCCTGGCCTTTGGCCGGTGCCCCATTTAACGTGTGCTCCGGAGCGATGTTTCTCCACCCATCGCTATCATTCTGCCACCAGGGGATATGTGAGAGTGGGAGTCACCATTTGTCACTGGCAGCAGTGTCACAAGTCACTAGACTTCCAGGTACCAGCTGGCCTAGGCTGCCTTCTGCCCCAGGCAAGGTCCCCAATCCTTTATCCCAGATGCTGACACCTGGGCGCTGGCGGATATTCATTTTTATCAACACAGAGGTCTGAGTGAGGGTCAGCAGGCCAGCCAGGTGAAGTCAAGGCCAGGTGGGCGGGACTAAGGCTCCTTTGCCATCACCATGGAGACAGTCCCACCACCGGAACAGTGGGCGGAGCTTATGATGGGCCTGGTGACAAGACTGAGCCAATGGCAGAGATCTGGCCCGCCAGGCAGATGACACAGGGCCCTCCATTATGACCTATGACACCTAGTGGCCACAGGATTTGAGCACACCCTGGGAAAGCCCACGCAGGCACAGGGGAGCTTCTGGTTCCGACTGGTTCAGGGCATTGCTACAACAGGCCAGGTACCTCTTTCCCACTTTCCAGAGGATATCAGTACGCAATGCAACCCCACTCAGCATCTCTTGCCTCTCTCTGTCTCTCTCTGGATGTGTTCGCTCTCTGAAATCTCTTCCTTCTCCCCCTGAGTCACTTCACAGCTTGGAGTGCCTGACAGGGTGCCTAGAGACGAAAGAGCAAAGGGGGAAGGCCTCTGGCTCTACTGGTTGCCCATGGGCCGACAAGATCTGCTGGTCTATCTGCAAGGTCTAGAGAGTGGTGATTGACCGGGGATCTACATCACGGGCCGACCCTGGCCAGGTGAAGCTTGCTGACATGTGGCAGCCTCTCCGGAGACTACTAATTCCGCTGGTCACATTGTATGCAAATACCCAGCTGAGAGCACAGGGCAGAAAACATTGACACATACCTGCCAGAGGCCTATTCTGGGTCTCAAGAGTCCACCCTGGTCTCCAGCGACTCAGCATCTCAGCACACACTTTGCCTGCACACATGGAATCCGCCTCTCTCCACAAATGCCTTCTCCTGCTAGGAAACACAGGATGTCACTCAGCCAAAGGAGAGCACAGGCAAAGTCAACTGAAGCCCGCGTTTTCACGATTTTGCCCTGTGCTGGTCCACAGCCTCCGGGGCACACTGCGTGTGCGTCACTTCTCCAAAGACAAGGCCGAAATTCGGGCATCCAGGGCCCTAGCAGTCCAGAGTCTGCGGATGGCGGCATATGGATCACCTCCTTTGCCACGTACAGGAGGGAGGCCTGGGCCCTAGCCCGGCTCCGCTAGAGCTCCACGACCTCAGCTATTTTCCCTGACCTTTGGCCCGTGCCCCTGTGAGTGTGTGATTTCTAGTTCCACTTCTCCTCCGACCACTCTCAATCCGCCACCTGCGGATACCTCAGCGTGGACATGAACATCTATCACTGTCTGCAGTGTCACGGGTCACTAGGAGTCTAGGCTCAGGCTGACCTTGGCTGTCTTCTGCCCAGGCAAGGAGCCTAATCCTTCAAAGGAAATGAGGACACGTGGTCACTGGCCGACATCCTTTCTTTCATCCACGCAGCGGTCTGTACGAGGGTAAAGAGGCCAGGTAGGACAGGTGAAGGCTGAGTGCGGGGCCTAAGGCTTCTTTCTCAATCACCATGGAGACAGCCACCGGAAGGCTGGGCGGAACTTCTGACGGGGACGGGTCACAAACTCTGAGCCAATAGGAGAGGTCCAGCCTAACATGCAAGTTAGGCAGAGGCCTCCATTTTACCCATGGACACACAACGGCCCCTTCTGTCCTTGGCCACAAAATCGAGGGCACCCAGGGAATAACTTCACAGCAGGCAACCCCTGATGTGGACAGGTTCGACACGCTGGGACAGCAGGCAGGTACCTCTTGTCCACTTACGCTGGGATATCAGTAGGCAAGGCGCCCTTCCTCAGCATCTGTGGCCCCTCTCTGTATGTGTTCACTCAGAGAAATCTCTCCGTTCTACCCCTGAGACAAATCACAGCTATGAGGGGCCGGAGAGAGAGCCTGGAGATGAAACAGGGGAGGCTTCTGGCTGTACCGCGTCCCCGTGGGTAGAGAAGAGCAGTTAGTCTCTCTGGAAGGTCTTAGCTTCTGTTGATTGACATGGGCAATACGGTAGGGGCGGACCCTGGCCAGGTGGAGCTTGTGGGCAGATGCAACCTCTGGGGGAAGAATAATTCCGCTGCTGCTTTGTATGCTGTAAACCTCCCCACGCCAGGTGGGATGGGCAGACAACATTGACCCACAACTGCCAGGGGCCTTTCCTGGGACTGAAGATCCCAACCTGGTCTCAACCTTGTCGCCTTCTCAGCACATACCTTTCCTGCACACATAATCCTGCCTTTCTCCGTCACTGCCTGATCCCACTAGGACAAAAGCATGCCGCCCAAAAAGGCCCATGTCAGGGAAATCGAGGAGACACTGCCATTTTCCACATTTTTGCTGTCTACATATCCCCGCCTCCGGTGGAAGGCTGCGTATGTGGCCGGGCAGCCAAGGCAAGGCCGAAATCCCGGCATCCTGGGCCCCAGCAATCCAATGGTTTACGGACGTGGGGACCCGGATGACATGTTTCCCACATACAGGAGGAATCCTTGGGCCCTTCACTGGCTCGCCCTTCAGCTCGGCCACGTCCACTACTGGCCCTGGCCTTTGGCCGGTGCCCCATTTAACGTGTGCTCCGGAGCGATGTTTCTCCACCCATCGCTATCATTCTGCCACCAGGGGATATGTGAGAGTGGGAGTCACCATTTGTCACTGGCAGCAGTGTCACAAGTCACTAGACTTCCAGGTACCAGCTGGCCTAGGCTGCCTTCTGCCCCAGGCAAGGTCCCCAATCCTTTATCCCAGATGCTGACACCTGGGCGCTGGCGGATATTCATTTTTATCAACACAGAGGTCTGAGTGAGGGTCAGCAGGCCAGCCAGGTGAAGTCAAGGCCAGGTGGGCGGGACTAAGGCTCCTTTGCCATCACCATGGAGACAGTCCCACCACCGGAACAGTGGGCGGAGCTTATGATGGGCCTGGTGACAAGACTGAGCCAATGGCAGAGATCTGGCCCGCCAGGCAGATGACACAGGGCCCTCCATTATGACCTATGACACCTAGTGGCCACAGGATTTGAGCACACCCTGGGAAAGCCCACGCAGGCACAGGGGAGCTTCTGGTTCCGACTGGTTCAGGGCATTGCTACAACAGGCCAGGTACCTCTTTCCCACTTTCCAGAGGATATCAGTACGCAATGCAACCCCACTCAGCATCTCTTGCCTCTCTCTGTCTCTCTCTGGATGTGTTCGCTCTCTGAAATCTCTTCCTTCTCCCCCTGAGTCACTTCACAGCTTGGAGTGCCTGACAGGGTGCCTAGAGACGAAAGAGCAAAGGGGGAAGGCCTCTGGCTCTACTGGTTGCCCGTGGGCCGACAAGATCTGCTGGTCTATCTGCAAGGTCTAGAGAGTGGTGATTGACCGGGGATCTACATCACGGGCCGACCCTGGCCAGGTGAAGCTTGCTGACATGTGGCAGCCTCTCCGGAGACTACTAATTCCGCTGGTCACATTGTATGCAAATACCCAGCTGAGAGCACAGGGCAGAAAACATTGACACATACCTGCCAGAGGCCTATTCTGGGTCTCAAGAGTCCACCCTGGTCTCCAGCGACTCAGCATCTCAGCACACACTTTGCCTGCACACATGGAATCCGCCTCTCTCCACAAATGCCTTCTCCTGCTAGGAAACACAGGATGTCACTCAGCCAAAGGAGAGCACAGGCAAAGTCAACTGAAGCCCGCGTTTTCACGATTTTGCCCTGTGCTGGTCCACAGCCTCCGGGGCACACTGCGTGTGCGTCACTTCTCCAAAGACAAGGCCGAAATTCGGGCATCCAGGGCCCTAGCAGTCCAGAGTCTGCGGATGGCGGCATATGGATCACCTCCTTTGCCACGTACAGGAGGGAGGCCTGGGCCCTAGCCCGGCTCCGCTAGAGCTCCACGACCTCAGCTATTTTCCCTGACCTTTGGCCCGTGCCCCCGTGAGTGTGTGATTTCTAGTTCCACTTCTCCTCCGACCACTCTCAATCCGCCACCTTCGGATACCTCAGCGTGGACATGAACATCTATCACTGTCTGCAGTGTCACGGGTCACTAGGAGTCTAGGCTCAGGCTGACCTTGGCTGTCTTCTGCCCAGGCAAGGAGCCTAATCCTTCAAAGGAAATGAGGACACGTGGTCACTGGCCGACATCCTTTCTTTCATCCACGCAGCGGTCTGTACGAGGGTAAAGAGGCCAGGTAGGACAGGTGAAGGCTGAGTGCGGGGCCTAAGGCTTCTTTCTCAATCACCATGGAGACAGCCACCGGAAGGCTGGGCGGAACTTCTGACGGGGACGGGTCACAAACTCTGAGCCAATAGGAGAGGTCCAGCCTAACATGCAAGTTAGGCAGAGGCCTCCATTTTACCCATGGACACACAACGGCCCCTTCTGTCCTTGGCCACAAAATCGAGGGCACCCAGGGAATAACTTCACAGCAGGCAACCCCTGATGTGGACAGGTTCGACACGCTGGGACAGCAGGCAGGTACCTCTTGTCCACTTACGCTGGGATATCAGTAGGCAAGGCGCCCTTCCTCAGCATCTGTGGCCCCTCTCTGTATGTGTTCACTCAGAGAAATCTCTCCGTTCTACCCCTGAGACAAATCACAGCTATGAGGGGCCGGAGAGAGAGCCTAGAGATGAAACAGGGGAGGCTTCTGGCTGTACCGCGTCCCCGTGGGTAGAGAAGAGCAGTTAGTCTCTCTGGAAGGTCTTAGCTTCTGTTGATTGACATGGGCAATACGGTAGGGGCGGACCCTGGCTAGGTGGAGCTTGTGGGCAGATGCAACCTCTGGGGGAAGAATAATTCCGCTGCTGCTTTGTATGCTGTAAACCTCCCCACGCCAGGTGGGATGGGCAGACAACATTGACCCACAACTGCCAGGGGCCTTTCCTGGGACTGAAGATCCCAACCTGGTCTCAACCTTGTCGCCTTCTCAGCACATACCTTTCCTGCACACATAATCCTGCCTTTCTCCGTCACTGCCTGATCCCACTAGGACAAAAGCATGCCGCCCAAAAAGGCCCATGTCAGGGAAATCGAGGAGACACTGCCATTTTCCACATTTTTGCTGTCTACATATCCCCGCCTCCGGTGGAAGGCTGCGTATGTGGCCGGGCAGCCAAGGCAAGGCCGAAATCCCGGCATCCTGGGCCCCAGCAATCCAATGGTTTACGGACGTGGGGACCCGGATGACATGTTTCCCACATACAGGAGGAATCCTTGGGCCCTTCACTGGCTCGCCCTTCAGCTCGGCCACGTCCACTACTGGCCCTGGCCTTTGGCCGGTGCCCCATTTAACGTGTGCTCCGGAGCGATGTTTCTCCACCCATCGCTATCATTCTGCCACCAGGGGATATGTGAGAGTGGGAGTCACCATTTGTCACTGGCAGCAGTGTCACAAGTCACTAGACTTCCAGGTACCAGCTGGCCTAGGCTGCCTTCTGCCCCAGGCAAAATACTATCTCTCTATGCCCAGATGCTGACACCTGGGCGCTGGCGGATATTCATTTTTATCAACACAGAGGTCTGAGTGAGGGTCAGCAGGCCAGCCAGGTGAAGTCAAGGCCAGGTGGGCGGGACTAAGGCTCCTTTGCCATCACCATGGAGACAGTCCCACCACCGGAACAGTGGGCGGAGCTTATGATGGGCCTGGTGACAAGACTGAGCCAATGGCAGAGATCTGGCCCGCCAGGCAGATGACACAGGGCCCTCCATTATGACCTATGACACCTAGTGGCCACAGGATTTGAGCACACCCTGGGAAAGCCCACGCAGGCACAGGGGAGCTTCTGGTTCCGACTGGTTCAGGGCATTGCTACAACAGGCCAGGTACCTCTTTCCCACTTTCCAGAGGATATCAGTACGCAATGCAACCCCACTCAGCATCTCTTGCCTCTCTCTGTCTCTCTCTGGATGTGTTCGCTCTCTGAAATCTCTTCCTTCTCCCCCTGAGTCACTTCACAGCTTGGAGTGCCTGACAGGGTGCCTAGAGACGAAAGAGCAAAGGGGGAAGGCCTCTGGCTCTACTGGTTGCCCGTGGGCCGACAAGATCTGCTGGTCTATCTGCAAGGTCTAGAGAGTGGTGATTGACCGGGGATCTACATCACGGGCCGACCCTGGCCAGGTGAAGCTTGCTGACATGTGGCAGCCTCTCCGGAGACTACTAATTCCGCTGGTCACATTGTATGCAAATACCCAGCTGAGAGCACAGGGCAGAAAACATTGACACATACCTGCCAGAGGCCTATTCTGGGTCTCAAGAGTCCACCCTGGTCTCCAGCGACTCAGCATCTCAGCACACACTTTGCCTGCACACATGGAATCCGCCTCTCTCCACAAATGCCTTCTCCTGCTAGGAAACACAGGATGTCACTCAGCCAAAGGAGAGCACAGGCAAAGTCAACTGAAGCCCGCGTTTTCACGATTTTGCCCTGTGCTGGTCCACAGCCTCCGGGGCACACTGCGTGTGCGTCACTTCTCCAAAGACAAGGCCGAAATTCGGGCATCCAGGGCCCTAGCAGTCCAGAGTCTGCGGATGGCGGCATATGGATCACCTCCTTTGCCACGTACAGGAGGGAGGCCTGGGCCCTAGCCCGGCTCCGCTAGAGCTCCACGACCTCAGCTATTTTCCCTGACCTTTGGCCCGTGCCCCTGTGAGTGTGTGATTTCTAGTTCCACTTCTCCTCCAACCACTCTCAATCCGCCACCTGCGGATACCTCAGCGTGGACATGAACATCTATCACTGTCTGCAGTGTCACAGGTCACTAGGAGTCTAGGCTCAGGCTGACCTTGGCTGTCTTCTGCCCAGGCAAGGAGCCTAATCCTTCAAAGGAAATGAGGACACGTGGTCACTGGCCGACATCCTTTCTTTCATCCACGCAGCGGTCTGTACGAGGGTAAAGAGGCCAGGTAGGACAGGTGAAGGCTGAGTGCGGGGCCTAAGGCTTCTTTCTCAATCACCATGGAGACAGCCACCGGAAGGCTGGGCGGAACTTCTGACGGGGACGGGTCACAAACTCTGAGCCAATAGGAGAGGTCCAGCCTAACACGCCAGTTAGGCAGAGGCCTCCATTTTACCCATGGACACACAACGGCCCCTTCTGTCCTTGGCCACAAAATCGAGGGCACCCAGGGAATAACTTCACAGCAGGCAACCCCTGATGTGGACAGGTTCGACACGCTGGGACAGCAGGCAGGTACCTCTTGTCCACTTACGCTGGGATATCAGTAGGCAAGGCGCCCTTCCTCAGCATCTGTGGCCCCTCTCTGTATGTGTTCACTCAGAGAAAAATCTCCGTTCTACCCCTGAGACAAATCACAGCTATGAGGGGCCGGAGAGAGAGCCTGGAGATGAAACAGGGGAGGCTTCTGGCTGTACCGCGTCCCCGTGGGTAGAGAAGAGCAGTTAGTCTCTCTGGAAGGTCTTAGCTTCTGTTGATTGACATGGGCAATACGGTAGGGGCGGACCCTGGCCAGGTGGAGCTTGTGGGCAGATGCAACCTCTGGGAGGAGAATAATTCCGCTGCTGCTTTGTATGCTGTAAACCTCCCCACGCCAGGTGGGATGGGCAGACAACATTGACCCACAACTGCCAGGGGCCTTTCCTGGGACTGAAGATCCCAACCTGGTCTCAACCTTGTCGCCTTCTCAGCACATACCTTTCCTGCACACATAATCCTGCCTTTCTCCGTCACTGCCTGATCCCACTAGGACAAAAGCATGCCGCCCAAAAAGGCCCATGTCAGGGAAATCGAGGAGACACTGCCATTTTCCACATTTTTGCTGTCTACATATCCCCGCCTCCGGTGGAAGGCTGCGTATGTGGCCGGGCAGCCAAGGCAAGGCCGAAATCCCGGCATCCTGGGCCCCAGCAATCCAATGGTTTACGGACGTGGGGACCCGGATGACATGTTTCCCACATACAGGAGGAATCCTTGGGCCCTTCACTGGCTCGCCCTTCAGCTCGGCCACGTCCACTACTGGCCCTGGCCTTTGGCCGGTGCCCCATTTAACGTGTGCTCCGGAGCGATGTTTCTCCACCCATCGCTATCATTCTGCCACCAGGGGATATGTGAGAGTGGGAGTCACCATTTGTCACTGGCAGCAGTGTCACAAGTCACTAGACTTCCAGGTACCAGCTGGCCTAGGCTGCCTTCTGCCCCAGGCAAGGTCCCCAATCCTTTATCCCAGATGCTGACACCTGGGCGCTGGCGGATATTCATTTTTATCAACACAGAGGTCTGAGTGAGGGTCAGCAGGCCAGCCAGGTGAAGTCAAGGCCAGGTGGGCGGGACTAAGGCTCCTTTGCCATCACCATGGAGACAGTCCCACCACCGGAACAGTGGGCGGAGCTTATGATGGGCCTGGTGACAAGACTGAGCCAATGGCAGAGATCTGGCCCACCAGGCAGATGACACAGGGCCCTCCATTATGACCTATGACACCTAGTGGCCACAGGATTTGAGCACACCCTGGGAAAGCCCACGCAGGCACAGGGGAGCTTCTGGTTCCGACTGGTTCAGGGCATTGCTACAACAGGCCAGGTACCTCTTTCCCACTTTCCAGAGGATATCAGTACGCAATGCAACCCCACTCAGCATCTCTTGCCTCTCTCTGTCTCTCTCTGGATGTGTTCGCTCTCTGAAATCTCTTCCTTCTCCCCCTGAGTCACTTCACAGCTTGGAGTGCCTGACAGGGTGCCTAGAGACGAAAGAGCAAAGGGGGAAGGCCTCTGGCTCTACTGGTTGCCCGTGGGCCGACAAGATCTGCTGGTCTATCTGCAAGGTCTAGAGAGTGGTGATTGACCGGGGATCTACATCACGGGCCGACCCTGGCCAGGTGAAGCTTGCTGACATGTGGCAGCCTCTCCGGAGACTACTAATTCCGCTGGTCACATTGTATGCAAATACCCAGCTGAGAGCACAGGGCAGAAAACATTGACACATACCTGCCAGAGGCCTATTCTGGGTCTCAAGAGTCCACCCTGGTCTCCAGCGACTCAGCATCTCAGCACACACTTTGCCTGCACACATGGAATCCGCCTCTCTCCACAAATGCCTTCTCCTGCTAGGAAACACAGGATGTCACTCAGCCAAAGGAGAGCACAGGCAAAGTCAACTGAAGCCCGCGTTTTCACGATTTTGCCCTGTGCTGGTCCACAGCCTCCGGGGCACACTGCGTGTGCGTCACTTCTCCAAAGACAAGGCCGAAATTCGGGCATCCAGGGCCCTAGCAGTCCAGAGTCTGCGGATGGCGGCATATGGATCACCTCCTTTGCCACGTACAGGAGGGAGGCCTGGGCCCTAGCCCGGCTCCGCTAGAGCTCCACGACCTCAGCTATTTTCCCTGACCTTTGGCCCGTGCCCCCGTGAGTGTGTGATTTCTAGTTCCACTTCTCCTCCGACCACTCTCAATCCGCCACCTGCGGATACCTCAGCGTGGACATGAACATCTATCACTGTCTGCAGTGT
This sequence comes from Loxodonta africana, assembly GCF_030014295.1. Classification (NCBI taxonomy): domain Eukaryota; kingdom Metazoa; phylum Chordata; class Mammalia; order Proboscidea; family Elephantidae; genus Loxodonta; species Loxodonta africana. Next base: position 57,548 of record NW_026975306.1, on the reverse strand, counting down.
CACGGGTCACTAGGAGTCTAGGCTCAGGCTGACCTTGGCTGTCTTCTGCCCAGGCAAGGAGCCTAATCCTTCAAAGGAAATGAGGACACGTGGTCACTGGCCGACATCCTTTCTTTCATCCACGCAGCGGTCTGTACGAGGGTAAAGAGGCCAGGTAAATACTATCTCTCTATGGTGCGGGGCCTAAGGCTTCTTTCTCAATCACCATGGAGACAGCCACCGGAAGGCTGGGCGGAACTTCTGACGGGGACGGGTCACAAACTCTGAGCCAATAGGAGAGGTCCAGCCTAACATGCAAGTTAGGCAGAGGCCTCCATTTTACCCATGGACACACAACGGCCCCTTCTGTCCTTGGCCACAAAATCGAGGGCACCCAGGGAATAACTTCACAGCAGGCAACCCCTGATGTGGACAGGTTCGACACGCTGGGACAGCAGGCAGGTACCTCTTGTCCACTTACGCTGGGATATCAGTAGGCAAGGCGCCCTTCCTCAGCATCTGTGGCCCCTCTCTGTATGTGTTCACTCAGAGAAATCTCTCCGTTCTACCCCTGAGACAAATCACAGCTATGAGGGGCCGGAGAGAGAGCCTGGAGATGAAACAGGGGAGGCTTCTGGCTGTACCGCGTCCCCGTGGGTAGAGAAGAGCAGTTAGTCTCTCTGGAAGGTCTTAGCTTCTGTTGATTGACATGGGCAATACGGTAGGGGCGGACCCTGGCCAGGTGGAGCTTGTGGGCAGATGCAACCTCTGGGGGAAGAATAATTCCGCTGCTGCTTTGTATGCTGTAAACCTCCCCACGCCAGGTGGGATGGGCAGACAACATTGACCCACAACTGCCAGGGGCCTTTCCTGGGACTGAAGATCCCAACCTGGTCTCAACCTTGTCGCCTTCTCAGCACATACCTTTCCTGCACACATAATCCTGCCTTTCTCCGTCACTGCCTGATCCCACTAGGACAAAAGCATGCCGCCCAAAAAGGCCCATGTCAGGGAAATCGAGGAGACACTGCCATTTTCCACATTTTTGCTGTCTACATATCCCCGCCTCCGGTGGAAGGCTGCGTATGTGGCCGGGCAGCCAAGGCAAGGCCGAAATCCCGGCATCCTGGGCCCCAGCAATCCAATGGTTTACGGACGTGGGGACCCGGATGACATGTTTCCCACATACAGGAGGAATCCTTGGGCCCTTCACTGGCTCGCCCTTCAGCTCGGCCACGTCCACTACTGGCCCTGGCCTTTGGCCGGTGCCCCATTTAACGTGTGCTCCGGAGCGATGTTTCTCCACCCATCGCTATCATTCTGCCACCAGGGGATATGTGAGAGTGGGAGTCACCATTTGTCACTGGCAGCAGTGTCACAAGTCACTAGACTTCCAGGTACCAGCTGGCCTAGGCTGCCTTCTGCCCCAGGCAAGGTCCCGAATCCTTTATCCCAGATGCTGACACCTGGGCGCTGGCGGATATTCATTTTTATCAACACAGAGGTCTGAGTGAGGGTCAGCAGGCCAGCCAGGTGAAGTCAAGGCCAGGTGGGCGGGACTAAGGCTCCTTTGCCATCACCATGGAGACAGTCCCACCACCGGAACAGTGGGCGGAGCTTATGATGGGCCTGGTGACAAGACTGAGCCAATGGCAGAGATCTGGCCCGCCAGGCAGATGACACAGGGCCCTCCATTATGACCTATGACACCTAGTGGCCACAGGATTTGAGCACACCCTGGGAAAGCCCACGCAGGCACAGGGGAGCTTCTGGTTCCGACTGGTTCAGGGCATTGCTACAACAGGCCAGGTACCTCTTTCCCACTTTCCAGAGGATATCAGTACGCAGTGCAACCCCACTCAGCATCTCTTGCCTCTCTCTGTCTCTCTCTGGATGTGTTCGCTCTCTGAAATCTCTTCCTTCTCCCCCTGAGTCACTTCACAGCTTGGAGTGCCTGACAGGGTGCCTAGAGACGAAAGAGCAAAGGGGGAAGGCCTCTGGCTCTACTGGTTGCCCATGGGCCGACAAGATCTGCTAGTCTATCTGCAAGGTCTAGAGAGTGGTGATTGACCGGGGATCTACATCACGGGCCGACCCTGGCCAGGTGAAGCTTGCTGACATGTGGCAGCCTCTCCGGAGACTACTAATTCCACTGGTCACATTGTATGCAAATACCCAGCTGAGAGCACAGGGCAGAAAACATTGACACATACCTGCCAGAGGCCTATTCTGGGTCTCAAGAGTCCACCCTGGTCTCCAGCGACTCAGCATCTCAGCACACACTTTGCCTGCACACATGGAATCCGCCTCTCTCCACAAATGCCTTCTCCTGCTAGGAAACACAGGATGTCACTCAGCCAAAGGAGAGCACAGGCAAAGTCAACTGAAGCCCGCGTTTTCACGATTTTGCCCTGTGCTGGTCCACAGCCTCCGGGGCACACTGCGTGTGCATCACTTCTCCAAGGACAAGGCCGAAATTCGGGCATCCAGGGCCCTAGCAGTCCAGAGTCTGCGGATGGCGGCATATGGATCACCTCCTTTGCCACGTACAGGAGGGAGACCTGGGCCCTAGCCCGGCTCCGCTAGAGCTCCACGACCTCAGCTATTTTCCCTGACCTTTGGCCCGTGCCCCCGTGAGTGTGTGATTTCTAGTTCCACTTCTCCTCCGACCACTCTCAATCCGCCACCTGCGGATACCTCAGCGTGGACACGAACACCTATCACTGTCTGCAGTGTCACGGGTCACTAGGAGTCTAGGCTCAGGCTGACCTTGGCTGTCTTCTGCCCAGGCAAGGAGCCTAATCCTTCAAAGGAAATGAGGACACGTGGTCACTGGCCGACATCCTTTCTTTCATCCACACAGCGGTCTGTACGAGGGTAAAGAGGCCAGGTAGGACAGGTGAAGGCTGAGTGCGGGGCCTAAGGCTTCTTTCTCAATCACCATGGAGACAGCCACCGGAAGGCTGGGCGGAACTTCTGACGGGGACGGGTCACAAACTCCGAGCCAATAGGAGAGGTCCAGCCTAACACGCCAGTTAGGCAGAGGCCTCCATTTTACCCATGGACACACAACGGCCCCTTCTGTCCTTGGCCACAAAATCGAGGGCACCCAGGGAATAACTTCACAGCAGGCAACCCCTGATGGGGACAGGTTCGACACACTGGGACAGCAGGCAGGTACCTCTTGTCCACTTACGCTGGGATATCAGTAGGCAAGGCGCCCTTCCTCAGCATCTGTGGCCCCTCTCTGTATGTGTTCATTCAGAGAAATCTCTCCGTTCTACCCCGAGACAAATCACAGCTATGAGGGGCCGGAGAGAGAGCCTGGAGATGAAACAGGGGAGGCTTCTGGCTGTACCGTGTCCCCGTGGGTAGAGAAGAGCAGTTAGTCTCTCTGGAAGGTCTTAGCTTCTGTTGATTGACATGGGCAATACGGTAGGGGCGGACCCTGGCCAGGTGGAGCTTGTGGGCAGATGCAACCTCTGGGGGAAGAATAATTCCGCTGCTGCTTTGTATGCTGTAAACCTCCCCACGCCAGGTGGGATGGGCAGACAACATTGACCCACAACTGCCAGGGGCCTTTCCTGGGACTGAAGATCCCAACCTGGTCTCAACCTTGTCGCCTTCTCAGCACATACCTTTCCTGCACACATAATCCTGCCTTTCTCCGTCACTGCCTGATCCCACTAGGACAAAAGCATGCCGCCCAAAAAGGCCCATGTCAGGGAAATCGAGGAGACACTGCCATTTTCCACATTTTTGCTGTCTACATATCCCCGCCTCCGGTGGAAGGCTGCGTATGTGGCCGGGCAGCCAAGGCAAGGCCGAAATCCCGGCATCCTGGGCCCCAGCAATCCAATGGTTTACGGACGTGGGGACCCGGATGACATGTTTCCCACATACAGGAGGAATCCTTGGGCCCTTCACTGGCTCGCCCTTCAGCTCGGCCACGTCCACTACTGGCCCTGGCCTTTGGCCGGTGCCCCATTTAACGTGTGCTCCGGAGCGATGTTTCTCCACCCATCGCTATCATTCTGCCACCAGGGGATATGTGAGAGTGGGAGTCACCATTTGTCACTGGCAGCAGTGTCACAAGTCACTAGACTTCCAGGTACCAGCTGGCCTAGGCTGCCTTCTGCCCCAGGCAAGGTCCCGAATCCTTTATCCCAGATGCTGACACCTGGGCGCTGGCGGATATTCATTTTTATCAACACAGAGGTCTGAGTGAGGGTCAGCAGGCCAGCCAGGTGAAGTCAAGGCCAGGTGGGCGGGACTAAGGCTCCTTTGCCATCACCATGGAGACAGTCCCACCACCGGAACAGTGGGCGGAGCTTATGATGGGCCTGGTGACAAGACTGAGCCAATGGCAGAGATCTGGCCCGCCAGGCAGATGACACAGGGCCCTCCATTATGACCTATGACACCTAGTGGCCACAGGATTTGAGCACACCCTGGGAAAGCCCACGCAGGCACAGGGGAGCTTCTGGTTCCGACTGGTTCAGGGCATTGCTACAACAGGCCAGGTACCTCTTTCCCACTTTCCAGAGGATATCAGTACGCAGTGCAACCCCACTCAGCATCTCTTGCCTCTCTCTGTCTCTCTCTGGATGTGTTCGCTCTCTGAAATCTCTTCCTTCTCCCCCTGAGTCACTTCACAGCTTGGAGTGCCTGACAGGGTGCCTAGAGACGAAAGAGCAAAGGGGGAAGGCCTCTGGCTCTACTGGTTGCCCATGGGCCGACAAGATCTGCTAGTCTATCTGCAAGGTCTAGAGAGTGGTGATTGACCGGGGATCTACATCACGGGCCGACCCTGGCCAGGTGAAGCTTGCTGACATGTGGCAGCCTCTCCGGAGACTACTAATTCCACTGGTCACATTGTATGCAAATACCCAGCTGAGAGCACAGGGCAGAAAACATTGACACATACCTGCCAGAGGCCTATTCTGGGTCTCAAGAGTCCACCCTGGTCTCCAGCGACTCAGCATCTCAGCACACACTTTGCCTGCACACATGGAATCCGCCTCTCTCCACAAATGCCTTCTCCTGCTAGGAAACACAGGATGTCACTCAGCCAAAGGAGAGCACAGGCAAAGTCAACTGAAGCCCGCGTTTTCACGATTTTGCCCTGTGCTGGTCCACAGCCTCCGGGGCACACTGCGTGTGCGTCACTTCTCCAAAGACAAGGCCGAAATTCGGGCATCCAGGGCCCTAGCAGTCCAGAGTCTGCGGATGGCGGCATATGGATCACCTCCTTTGCCACGTACAGGAGGGAGACCTGGGCCCTAGCCCGGCTCCGCTAGAGCTCCACGACCTCAGCTATTTTCCCTGACCTTTGGCCCGTGCCCCCGTGAGTGTGTGATTTCTAGTTCCACTTCTCCTCCGACCACTCTCAATCCGCCACCTGCGGATACCTCAGCGTGGACACGAACACCTATCACTGTCTGCAGTGTCACGGGTCACTAGGAGTCTAGGCTCAGGCTGACCTTGGCTGTCTTCTGCCCAGGCAAGGAGCCTAATCCTTCAAAGGAAATGAGGACACGTGGTCACTGGCCGACATCCTTTCTTTCATCCACACAGCAGTCTGTACGAGGGTAAAGAGGCCAGGTAGGACAGGTGAAGGCTGAGTGCGGGGCCTAAGGCTTCTTTCTCAATCACCATGGAGACAGCCACCGGAAGGCTGGGCGGAACTTCTGACGGGGACGGGTCACAAACTCCGAGCCAATAGGAGAGGTCTAGCCTAACACGCCAGTTAGGCAGAGGCCTCCATTTTACCCATGGACACACAACGGCCCCTTCTGTCCTTGGCCACAAAATCGAGGGCACCCAGGGAATAACTTCACAGCAGGCAACCCCTGATGGGGACAGGTTCGACACACTGGGACAGCAGGCAGGTACCTCTTGTCCACTTACGCTGGGATATCAGTAGGCAAGGCGCCCTTCCTCAGCATCTGTGGCCCCTCTCTGTATGTGTTCATTCAGAGAAATCTCTCCGTTCTACCCCGAGACAAATCACAGCTATGAGGGGCCGGAGAGAGAGCCTGGAGATGAAACAGGGGAGGCTTCTGGCTGTACCGTGTCCCCGTGGGTAGAGAAGAGCAGTTAGTCTCTCTGGAAGGTCTTAGCTTCTGTTGATTGACATGGGCAATACGGTAGGGGCGGACCCTGGCCAGGTGGAGCTTGTGGGCAGATGCAACCTCTGGGGGAAGAATAATTCCGCTGCTGCTTTGTATGCTGTAAACCTCCCCACGCCAGGTGGGATGGGCAGACAACATTGACCCACAACTGCCAGGGGCCTTTCCTGGGACTGAAGATCCCAACCTGGTCTCAACCTTGTCGCCTTCTCAGCACATACCTTTCCTGCACACATAATCCTGCCTTTCTCCGTCACTGCCTGATCCCACTAGGACAAAAGCATGCCGCCCAAAAAGGCCCATGTCAGGGAAATCGAGGAGACACTGCCATTTTCCACATTTTTGCTGTCTACATATCCCCGCCTCCGGTGGAAGGCTGCGTATGTGGCCGGGCAGCCAAGGCAAGGCCGAAATCCCGGCATCCTGGGCCCCAGCAATCCAATGGTTTACGGACGTGGGGACCCGGATGACATGTTTCCCACATACAGGAGGAATCCTTGGGCCCTTCACTGGCTCGCCCTTCAGCTCGGCCACGTCCACTACTGGCCCTGGCCTTTGGCCGGTGCCCCATTTAACGTGTGCTCCGGAGCGATGTTTCTCCACCCATCGCTATCATTCTGCCACCAGGGGATATGTGAGAGTGGGAGTCACCATTTGTCACTGGCAGCAGTGTCACAAGTCACTAGACTTCCAGGTACCAGCTGGCCTAGGCTGCCTTCTGCCCCAGGCAAGGTCCCGAATCCTTTATCCCAGATGCTGACACCTGGGCGCTGGCGGATATTCATTTTTATCAACACAGAGGTCTGAGTGAGGGTCAGCAGGCCAGCCAGGTGAAGTCAAGGCCAGGTGGGCGGGACTAAGGCTCCTTTGCCATCACCATGGAGACAGTCCCACCACCGGAACAGTGGGCGGAGCTTATGATGGGCCTGGTGACAAGACTGAGCCAATGGCAGAGATCTGGCCCGCCAGGCAGATGACACAGGGCCCTCCATTATGACCTATGACACCTAGTGGCCACAGGATTTGAGCACACCCTGGGAAAGCCCACGCAGGCACAGGGGAGCTTCTGGTTCCGACTGGTTCAGGGCATTGCTACAACAGGCCAGGTACCTCTTTCCCACTTTCCAGAGGATATCAGTACGCAATGCAACCCCACTCAGCATCTCTTGCCTCTCTCTGTCTCTCTCTGGATGTGTTCGCTCTCTGAAATCTCTTCCTTCTCCCCCTGAGTCACTTCACAGCTTGGAGTGCCTGACAGGGTGCCTAGAGACGAAAGAGCAAAGGGGGAAGGCCTCTGGCTCTACTGGTTGCCCGTGGGCCGACAAGATCTGCTGGTCTATCTGCAACGTCTAGAGAGTGGTGATTGACCGGGGATCTACATCACGGGCCGACCCTGGCCAGGTGAAGCTTGCTGACATGTGGCAGCCTCTCCGGAGACTACTAATTCCACTGGTCACATTGTATGCAAATACCCAGCTGAGAGCACAGGGCAGAAAACATTGACACATACCTGCCAGAGGCCTATTCTGGGTCTCAAGAGTCCACCCTGGTCTCCAGCGACTCAGCATCTCAGCACACACTTTGCCTGCACACATGGAATCCGCCTCTCTCCACAAATGCCTTCTCCTGCTAGGAAACACAGGATGTCACTCAGCCAAAGGAGAGCACAGGCAAAGTCAACTGAAGCCCGCGTTTTCACGATTTTGCCCTGTGCTGGTCCACAGCCTCCGGGGCACACTGCGTGTGCGTCACTTCTCCAAAGACAAGGCCGAAATTCGGGCATCCAGGGCCCTAGCAGTCCAGAGTCTGCGGATGGCGGCATATGGATCACCTCCTTTGCCACGTACAGGAGGGAGGCCTGGGCCCTAGCCCGGCTCCGCTAGAGCTCCACGACCTCAGCTATTTTCCCTGACCTTTGGCCCGTGCCCCCGTGAGTGTGTGATTTCTAGTTCCACTTCTCCTCCGACCACTCTCAATCCGCCACCTGCGGATACCTCAGCGTGGACATGAACATCTATCACTGTCTGCAGTGTCACAGGTCACTAGGAGTCTAGGCTCAGGCTGACCTTGGCTGTCTTCTGCCCAGGCAAGGAGCCTAATCCTTCAAAGGAAATGAGGACACGTGGTCACTGGCCGACATCCTTTCTTTCATCCACGCAGCGGTCTGTACGAGGGTAAAGAGGCCAGGTAGGACAGGTGAAGGCTGAGTGCGGGGCCTAAGGCTTCTTTCTCAATCACCATGGAGACAGCCACCGGAAGGCTGGGCGGAACTTCTGACGGGGACGGGTCACAAACTCTGAGCCAATAGGAGAGGTCCAGCCTAACACACCAGTTAGGCAGAGGCCTCCATTTTACCCATGGACACACAACGGCCCCTTCTGTCCTTGGCCACAAAATCGAGGGCACCCAGGGAATAACTTCACAGCAGGCAACCCCTGATGTGGACAGGTTCGACACGCTGGGACAGCAGGCAGGTACCTCTTGTCCACTTACGCTGGGATATCAGTAGGCAAGGCGCCCTTCCTCAGCATCTGTGGCCCCTCTCTGTATGTGTTCATTCAGAGAAATCTCTCCGTTCTACCCCGAGACAAATCACAGCTATGAGGGGCCGGAGAGAGAGCCTGGAGATGAAACAGGGGAGGCTTCTGGCTGTACCGCGTCCCCGTGGGTAGAGAAGAGCAGTTAGTCTCTCTGGAAGGTCTTAGCTTCTGTTGATTGACATGGGCAATACGGTAGGGGCGGACCCTGGCCAGGTGGAGCTTGTGGGCAGATGCAACCTCTGGGGGAAGAATAATTCCGCTGCTGCTTTGTATGCTGTAAACCTCCCCACGCCAGGTGGGATGGGCAGACAACATTGACCCACAACTGCCAGGGGCCTTTCCTGGGACTGAAGATCCCAACCTGGTCTCAACCTTGTCGCCTTCTCAGCACATACCTTTCCTGCACACATAATCCTGCCTTTCTCCGTCACTGCCTGATCCCACTAGGACAAAAGCATGCCGCCCAAAAAGGCCCATGTCAGGGAAATCGAGGAGACACTGCCATTTTCCACATTTTTGCTGTCTACATATCCCCGCCTCCGGTGGAAGGCTGCGTATGTGGCCGGGCAGCCAAGGCAAGGCCGAAATCCCGGCATCCTGGGCCCCAGCAATCCAATGGTTTACGGACGTGGGGACCCGGATGACATGTTTCCCACATACAGGAGGAATCCTTGGGCCCTTCACTGGCTCGCCCTTCAGCTCGGCCACGTCCACTACTGGCCCTGGCCTTTGGCCGGTGCCCCATTTAACGTGTGCTCCGGAGCGATGTTTCTCCACCCATCGCTATCATTCTGCCACCAGGGGATATGTGAGAGTGGGAGTCACCATTTGTCACTGGCAGCAGTGTCACAAGTCACTAGACTTCCAGGTACCAGCTGGCCTAGGCTGCCTTCTGCCCCAGGCAAGGTCCCCAATCCTTTATCCCAGATGCTGACACCTGGGCGCTGGCGGATATTCATTTTTATCAACACAGAGGTCTGAGTGAGGGTCAGCAGGCCAGCCAGGTGAAGTCAAGGCCAGGTGGGCGGGACTAAGGCTCCTTTGCCATCACCATGGAGACAGTCCCACCACCGGAACAGTGGGCGGAGCTTATGATGGGCCTGGTGACAAGACTGAGCCAATGGCAGAGATCTGGCCCGCCAGGCAGATGACACAGGGCCCTCCATTATGACCTATGACACCTAGTGGCCACAGGATTTGAGCACACCCTGGGAAAGCCCACGCAGGCACAGGGGAGCTTCTGGTTCCGACTGGTTCAGGGCATTGCTACAACAGGCCAGGTACCTCTTTCCCACTTTCCAGAGGATATCAGTACGCAATGCAACCCCACTCAGCATCTCTTGCCTCTCTCTGTCTCTCTCTGGATGTGTTCGCTCTCTGAAATCTCTTCCTTCTCCCCCTGAGTCACTTCACAGCTTGGAGTGCCTGACAGGGTGCCTAGAGACGAAAGAGCAAAGGGGGAAGGCCTCTGGCTCTACTGGTTGCCCGTGGGCCGACAAGATCTGCTGGTCTATCTGCAACGTCTAGAGAGTGGTGATTGACCGGGGATCTACATCACGGGCCGACCCTGGCCAGGTGAAGCTTGCTGACATGTGGCAGCCTCTCCGGAGACTACTAATTCCACTGGTCACATTGTATGCAAATACCCAGCTGAGAGCACAGGGCAGAAAACATTGACACATACCTGCCAGAGGCCTATTCTGGGTCTCAAGAGTCCACCCTGGTCTCCAGCGACTCAGCATCTCAGCACACACTTTGCCTGCACACATGGAATCCGCCTCTCTCCACAAATGCCTTCTCCTGCTAGGAAACACAGGATGTCACTCAGCCAAAGGAGAGCACAGGCAAAGTCAACTGAAGCCCGCGTTTTCACGATTTTGCCCTGTGCTGGTCCACAGCCTCCGGGGCACACTGCGTGTGCCTCACTTCTCCAAAGACAAGGCCGAAATTCGGGCATCCAGGGCCCTAGCAGTCCAGAGTCTGCGGATGGCGGCATATGGATCACCTCCTTTGCCACGTACAGGAGGGAGGCCTGGGCCCTAGCCCGGCTCCGCTAGAGCTCCACGACCTCAGCTATTTTCCCTGACCTTTGGCCCGTGCCCCCGTGAGTGTGTGATTTCTAGTTCCACTTCTCCTCCGACCACTCTCAATCCGCCACCTGCGGATACCTCAGCGTGGACATGAACATCTATCACTGTCTGCAGTGTCACGGGTCACTAGGAGTCTAGGCTCAGGCTGACCTTGGCTGTCTTCTGCCCAGGCAAGGAGCCTAATCCTTCAAAGGAAATGAGGACACGTGGTCACTGGCCGACATCCTTTCTTTCATCCACACAGCGGTCTGTACGAGGGTAAAGAGGCCAGGTAGGACAGGTGAAGGCTGAGTGCGGGGCCTAAGGCTTCTTTCTCAATCACCATGGAGACAGCCACCGGAAGGCTGGGCGGAACTTCTGACGGGGACGGGTCACAAACTCCGAGCCAATAGGAGAGGTCCAGCCTAACACGCCAGTTAGGCAGAGGCCTCCATTTTACCCATGGACACACAACGGCCCCTTCTGTCCTTGGCCACAAAATCGAGGGCACCCAGGGAATAACTTCACAGCAGGCAACCCCTGATGGGGACAGGTTCGACACGCTGGGACAGCAGGCAGGTACCTCTTGTCCACTTACGCTGGGATATCAGTAGGCAAGGCGCCCTTCCTCAGCATCTGTGGCCCCTCTCTGTATGTGTTCATTCAGAGAAATCTCTCCGTTCTACCCCGAGACAAATCACAGCTATGAGGGGCCGGAGAGAGAGCCTGGAGATGAAACAGGGGAGGCTTCTGGCTGTACCGTGTCCCCGTGGGTAGAGAAGAGCAGTTAGTCTCTCTGGAAGGTCTTAGCTTCTGTTGATTGACATGGGCAATACGGTAGGGGCGGACCCTGGCCAGGTGGAGCTTGTGGGCAGATGCAACCTCTGGGGGAAGAATAATTCCGCTGCTGCTTTGTATGCTGTAAACCTCCCCACGCCAGGTGGGATGGGCAGACAACATTGACCCACAACTGCCAGGGGCCTTTCCTGGGACTGAAGATCCCAACCTGGTCTCAACCTTGTCGCCTTCTCAGCACATACCTTTCCTGCACATATAATCCTGCCTTTCTCCGTCACTGCCTCATCCCACTAGGACAAAAGCATGCCGCCCAAAAAGGCCCATGTCAGGGAAATCGAGGAGACACTGCCATTTTCCACATTTTTGCTGTCTACATATCCCCGCCTCCGGTGGAAGGCTGCGTATGTGGCCGGGCAGCCAAGGCAAGGCCGAAATCCCGGCATCCTGGGCCCCAGCAATCCAATGGTTTACGGACGTGGGGACCCGGATGACATGTTTCCCACATACAGGAGGAATCCTTGGGCCCTTCACCGGCTCGCCCTTCAGCTCGGCCACGTCCACTACTGGCCCTGGCCTTTGGCCGGTGCCCCATTTAACGTGTGCTCCGGAGCGATGTTTCTCCACCCATCGCTATCATTCTGCCACCAGGGGATATGTGAGAGTGGGAGTCACCATTTGTCACTGGCAGCAGTGTCACAAGTCACTAGACTTCCAGGTACCAGCTGGCCTAGGCTGCCTTCTGCCCCAGGCAAGGTCCCGAATCCTTTATCCCAGATGCTGACACCTGGGCGCTGGCGGATATTCATTTTTATCAACACAGAGGTCTGAGTGAGGGTCAGCAGGCCAGCCAGGTGAAGTCAAGGCCAGGTGGGCGGGACTAAGGCTCCTTTGCCATCACCATGGAGACAGTCCCACCACCGGAACAGTGGGCGGAGCTTATGATGGGCCTGGTGACAAGACTGAGCCAATGGCAGAGATCTGGCCCGCCAGGCAGATGACACAGGGCCCTCCATTATGACCTATGACACCTAGTGGCCACAGGATTTGAGCACACCCTGGGAAAGCCCACGCAGGCACAGGGGAGCTTCTGGTTCCGACTGGTTCAGGGCATTGCTACAACAGGCCAGGTACCTCTTTCCCACTTTCCAGAGGATATCAGTACGCAGTGCAACCCCACTCAGCATCTCTTGCCTCTCTCTGTCTCTCTCTGGATGTGTTCGCTCTCTGAAATCTCTTCCTTCTCCCCCTGAGTCACTTCACAGCTTGGAGTGCCTGACAGGGTGCCTAGAGACGAAAGAGCAAAGGGGGAAGGCCTCTGGCTCTACTGGTTGCCCATGGGCCGACAAGATCTGCTGGTCTATCTGCAAGGTCTAGAGAGTGGTGATTGACCGGGGATCTACATCACGGGCCGACCCTGGCCAGGTGAAGCTTGCTGACATGTGGCAGCCTCTCCGGAGACTACTAATTCCACTGGTCACATTGTATGCAAATACCCAGCTGAGAGCACAGGGCAGAAAACATTGACACATACCTGCCAGAGGCCTATTCTGGGTCTCAAGAGTCCACCCTGGTCTCCAGCGACTCAGCATCTCAGCACACACTTTGCCTGCACACATGGAATCCGCCTCTCTCCACAAATGCCTTCTCCTGCTAGGAAACACAGGATGTCACTCAGCCAAAGGAGAGCACAGGCAAAGTCAACTGAAGCCCGCGTTTTCACGATTTTGCCCTGTGCTGGTCCACAGCCTCCGGGGCACACTGCGTGTGCCTCACTTCTCCAAAGACAAGGCCGAAATTCGGGCATCCAGGGCCCTAGCAGTCCAGAGTCTGCGGATGGCGGCATATGGATCACCTCCTTTGCCACGTACAGGAGGGAGGCCTGGGCCCTAGCCCGGCTCCGCTAGAGCTCCACGACCTCAGCTATTTTCCCTGACCTTTGGCCCGTGCCCCCGTGAGTGTGTGATTTCTAGTTCCACTTCTCCTCCGACCACTCTCAATCCGCCACCTGCGGATACCTCAGCGTGGACATGAACATCTATCACTGTCTGCAGTGTCACGGGTCACTAGGAGTCTAGGCTCAGGCTGACCTTGGCTGTCTTCTGCCCAGGCAAGGAGCCTAATCCTTCAAAGGAAATGAGGACACGTGGTCACTGGCCGACATCCTTTCTTTCATCCACACAGCGGTCTGTACGAGGGTAAAGAGGCCAGGTAGGACAGGTGAAGGCTGAGTGCGGGGCCTAAGGCTTCTTTCTCAATCACCATGGAGACAGCCACCGGAAGGCTGGGCGGAACTTCTGACGGGGACGGGTCACAAACTCCGAGCCAATAGGAGAGGTCCAGCCTAACACGCCAGTTAGGCAGAGGCCTCCATTTTACCCATGGACACACAACGGCCCCTTCTGTCCTTGGCCACAAAATCGAGGGCACCCAGGGAATAACTTCACAGCAGGCAACCCCTGATGGGGACAGGTTCGACACGCTGGGACAGCAGGCAGGTACCTCTTGTCCACTTACGCTGGGATATCAGTAGGCAAGGCGCCCTTCCTCAGCATCTGTGGCCCCTCTCTGTATGTGTTCATTCAGAGAAATCTCTCCGTTCTACCCCGAGACAAATCACAGCTATGAGGGGCCGGAGAGAGAGCCTGGAGATGAAACAGGGGAGGCTTCTGGCTGTACCGTGTCCCCGTGGGTAGAGAAGAGCAGTTAGTCTCTCTGGAAGGTCTTAGCTTCTGTTGATTGACATGGGCAATACGGTAGGGGCGGACCCTGGCCAGGTGGAGCTTGTGGGCAGATGCAACCTCTGGGGGAAGAATAATTCCGCTGCTGCTTTGTATGCTGTAAACCTCCCCACGCCAGGTGGGATGGGCAGACAACATTGACCCACAACTGCCAGGGGCCTTTCCTGGGACTGAAGATCCCAACCTGGTCTCAACCTTGTCGCCTTCTCAGCACATACCTTTCCTGCACATATAATCCTGCCTTTCTCCGTCACTGCCTCATCCCACTAGGACAAAAGCATGCCGCCCAAAAAGGCCCATGTCAGGGAAATCGAGGAGACACTGCCATTTTCCACATTTTTGCTGTCTACATATCCCCGCCTCCGGTGGAAGGCTGCGTATGTGGCCGGGCAGCCAAGGCAAGGCCGAAATCCCGGCATCCTGGGCCCCAGCAATCCAATGGTTTACGGACGTGGGGACCCGGATGACATGTTTCCCACATACAGGAGGAATCCTTGGGCCCTTCACCGGCTCGCCCTTCAGCTCGGCCACGTCCACTACTGGCCCTGGCCTTTGGCCGGTGCCCCATTTAACGTGTGCTCCGGAGCGATGTTTCTCCACCCATCGCTATCATTCTGCCACCAGGGGATATGTGAGAGTGGGAGTCACCATTTGTCACTGGCAGCAGTGTCACAAGTCACTAGACTTCCAGGTACCAGCTGGCCTAGGCTGCCTTCTGCCCCAGGCAAGGTCCCGAATCCTTTATCCCAGATGCTGACACCTGGGCGCTGGCGGATATTCATTTTTATCAACACAGAGGTCTGAGTGAGGGTCAGCAGGCCAGCCAGGTGAAGTCAAGGCCAGGTGGGCGGGACTAAGGCTCCTTTGCCATCACCATGGAGACAGTCCCACCACCGGAACAGTGGGCGGAGCTTATGATGGGCCTGGTGACAAGACTGAGCCAATGGCAGAGATCTGGCCCGCCAGGCAGATGACACAGGGCCCTCCATTATGACCTATGACACCTAGTGGCCACAGGATTTGAGCACACCCTGGGAAAGCCCACGCAGGCACAGGGGAGCTTCTGGTTCCGACTGGTTCAGGGCATTGCTACAACAGGCCAGGTACCTCTTTCCCACTTTCCAGAGGATATCAGTACGCAGTGCAACCCCACTCAGCATCTCTTGCCTCTCTCTGTCTCTCTCTGGATGTGTTCGCTCTCTGAAATCTCTTCCTTCTCCCCCTGAGTCACTTCACAGCTTGGAGTGCCTGACAGGGTGCCTAGAGACGAAAGAGCAAAGGGGGAAGGCCTCTGGCTCTACTGGTTGCCCATGGGCCGACAAGATCTGCTGGTCTATCTGCAAGGTCTAGAGAGTGGTGATTGACCGGGGATCTACATCACGGGCCGACCCTGGCCAGGTGAAGCTTGCTGACATGTGGCAGCCTCTCCGGAGACTACTAATTCCACTGGTCACATTGTATGCAAATACCCAGCTGAGAGCACAGGGCAGAAAACATTGACACATACCTGCCAGAGGCCTATTCTGGGTCTCAAGAGTCCACCCTGGTCTCCAGCGACTCAGCATCTCAGCACACACTTTGCCTGCACACATGGAATCCGCCTCTCTCCACAAATGCCTTCTCCTGCTAGGAAACACAGGATGTCACTCAGCCAAAGGAGAGCACAGGCAAAGTCAACTGAAGCCCGCGTTTTCACGATTTTGCCCTGTGCTGGTCCACAGCCTCCGGGGCACACTGCGTGTGCATCACTTCTCCAAGGACAAGGCCGAAATTCGGGCATCCAGGGCCCTAGCAGTCCAGAGTCTGCGGATGGCGGCATATGGATCACCTCTTTGCCACGTACAGGAGGGAGGCCTGGGCCCTAGCCTGGCTCCGCTAGAGCTCCACGACCTCAGCTATTTTCCCTGACCTTTGGCCCGTGCCCCCGTGAGTGTGTGATTTCTAGTTCCACTTCTCCTCCGACCACTCTCAATCCGCCACCTGCGGATACCTCAGCGTGGACACGAACACCTATCACTGTCTGCAGTGTCACGGGTCACTAGGAGTCTAGGCTCAGGCTGACCTTGGCTGTCTTCTGCCCAGGCAAGGAGCCTAATCCTTCAAAGGAAATGAGGACACGTGGTCACTGGCCGACATCCTTTCTTTCATCCACACAGCAGTCTGTACGAGGGTAAAGAGGCCAGGTAGGACAGGTGAAGGCTGAGTGCGGGGCCTAAGGCTTCTTTCTCAATCACCATGGAGACAGCCACCGGAAGGCTGGGCGGAACTTCTGACGGGGACGGGTCACAAACTCCGAGCCAATAGGAGAGGTCCAGCCTAACACGCCAGTTAGGCAGAGGCCTCCATTTTACCCATGGACACACAACGGCCCCTTCTGTCCTTGGCCACAAAATCGAGGGCACCCAGGGAATAACTTCACAGCAGGCAACCCCTGATGGGGACAGGTTCGACACACTGGGACAGCAGGCAGGTACCTCTTGTCCACTTACGCTGGGATATCAGTAGGCAAGGCGCCCTTCCTCAGCATCTGTGGCCCCTCTCTGTATGTGTTCACTCAGAGAAATCTCTCCGTTCTACCCCTGAGACAAATCACAGCTATGAGGGGCCGGAGAGAGAGCCTGGAGATGAAACAGGGGAGGCTTCTGGCTGTACCGCGTCCCCGTGGGTAGAGAAGAGCAGTTAGTCTCTCTGGAAGGTCTTAGCTTCTGTTGATTGACATGGGCAATACGGTAGGGGCGGACCCTGGCCAGGTGGAGCTTGTGGGCAGATGCAACCTCTGGGGGAAGAATAATTCCGCTGCTGCTTTGTATGCTGTAAACCTCCCCACGCCAGGTGGGATGGGCAGACAACATTGACCCACAACTGCCAGGGGCCTTTCCTGGGACTGAAGATCCCAACCTGGTCTCAACCTTGTCGCCTTCTCAGCACATACCTTTCCTGCACACATAATCCTGCCTTTCTCCGTCACTGCCTGATCCCACTAGGACAAAAGCATGCCGCCCAAAAAGGCCCATGTCAGGGAAATCGAGGAGACACTGCCATTTTCCACATTTTTGCTGTCTACATATCCCCGCCTCCGGTGGAAGGCTGCGTATGTGGCCGGGCAGCCAAGGCAAGGCCGAAATCCCGGCATCCTGGGCCCCAGCAATCCAATGGTTTACGGACGTGGGGACCCGGATGACATGTTTCCCACATACAGGAGGAATCCTTGGGCCCTTCACTGGCTCGCCCTTCAGCTCGGCCACGTCCACTACTGGCCCTGGCCTTTGGCCGGTGCCCCATTTAACGTGTGCTCCGGAGCGATGTTTCTCCACCCATCGCTATCATTCTGCCACCAGGGGATATGTGAGAGTGGGAGTCACCATTTGTCACTGGCAGCAGTGTCACAAGTCACTAGACTTCCAGGTACCAGCTGGCCTAGGCTGCCTTCTGCCCCAGGCAAGGTCCCCAATCCTTTATCCCAGATGCTGACACCTGGGCGCTGGCGGATATTCATTTTTATCAACACAGAGGTCTGAGTGAGGGTCAGCAGGCCAGCCAGGTGAAGTCAAGGCCAGGTGGGCGGGACTAAGGCTCCTTTGCCATCACCATGGAGACAGTCCCACCACCGGAACAGTGGGCGGAGCTTATGATGGGCCTGGTGACAAGACTGAGCCAATGGCAGAGATCTGGCCCGCCAGGCAGATGACACAGGGCCCTCCATTATGACCTATGACACCTAGTGGCCACAGGATTTGAGCACACCCTGGGAAAGCCCACGCAGGCACAGGGGAGCTTCTGGTTCCGACTGGTTCAGGGCATTGCTACAACAGGCCAGGTACCTCTTTCCCACTTTCCAGAGGATATCAGTACGCAATGCAACCCCACTCAGCATCTCTTGCCTCTCTCTGTCTCTCTCTGGATGTGTTCGCTCTCTGAAATCTCTTCCTTCTCCCCCTGAGTCACTTCACAGCTTGGAGTGCCTGACAGGGTGCCTAGAGACGAAAGAGCAAAGGGGGAAGGCCTCTGGCTCTACTGGTTGCCCGTGGGCCGACAAGATCTGCTGGTCTATCTGCAAGGTCTAGAGAGTGGTGATTGACCGGGGATCTACATCACGGGCCGACCCTGGCCAGGTGAAGCTTGCTGACATGTGGCAGCCTCTCCGGAGACTACTAATTCCACTGGTCACATTGTATGCAAATACCCAGCTGAGAGCACAGGGCAGAAAACATTGACACATACCTGCCAGAGGCCTATTCTGGGTCTCAAGAGTCCACCCTGGTCTCCAGCGACTCAGCATCTCAGCACACACTTTGCCTGCACACATGGAATCCGCCTCTCTCCACAAATGCCTTCTCCTGCTAGGAAACACAGGATGTCACTCAGCCAAAGGAGAGCACAGGCAAAGTCAACTGAAGCCCGCGTTTTCACGATTTTGCCCTGTGCTGGTCCACAGCCTCCGGGGCACACTGCGTGTGCATCACTTCTCCAAGGACAAGGCCGAAATTCGGGCATCCAGGGCCCTAGCAGTCCAGAGTCTGCGGATGGCGGCATATGGATCACCTCTTTGCCACGTACAGGAGGGAGGCCTGGGCCCTAGCCTGGCTCCGCTAGAGCTCCACGACCTCAGCTATTTTCCCTGACCTTTGGCCCGTGCCCCCGTGAGTGTGTGATTTCTAGTTCCACTTCTCCTCCGACCACTCTCAATCCGCCACCTGCGGATACCTCAGCGTGGACACGAACACCTATCACTGTCTGCAGTGTCACGGGTCACTAGGAGTCTAGGCTCAGGCTGACCTTGGCTGTCTTCTGCCCAGGCAAGGAGCCTAATCCTTCAAAGGAAATGAGGACACGTGGTCACTGGCCGACATCCTTTCTTTCATCCACACAGCAGTCTGTACGAGGGTAAAGAGGCCAGGTAGGACAGGTGAAGGCTGAGTGCGGGGCCTAAGGCTTCTTTCTCAATCACCATGGAGACAGCCACCGGAAGGCTGGGCGGAACTTCTGACGGGGACAGGTCACAAACTCCGAGCCAATAGGAGAGGTCCAGCCTAACACGCCAGTTAGGCAGAGGCCTCCATTTTACCCATGGACACACAACGGCCCCTTCTGTCCTTGGCCACAAAATCGAGGGCACCCAGGGAATAACTTCACAGCAGGCAACCCCTGATGGGGACAGGTTCGACACACTGGGACAGCAGGCAGGTACCTCTTGTCCACTTACGCTGGGATATCAGTAGGCAAGGCGCCCTTCCTCAGCATCTGTGGCCCCTCTCTGTATGTGTTCATTCAGAGAAATCTCTCCGTTCTACCCCGAGACAAATCACAGCTATGAGGGGCCGGAGAGAGAGCCTGGAGATGAAACAGGGGAGGCTTCTGGCTGTACCGTGTCCCCGTGGGTAGAGAAGAGCAGTTAGTCTCTCTGGAAGGTCTTAGCTTCTGTTGATTGACATGGGCAATACGGTAGGGGCGGACCCTGGCCAGGTGGAGCTTGTGGGCAGATGCAACCTCTGGGGGAAGAATAATTCCGCTGCTGCTTTGTATGCTGTAAACCTCCCCACGCCAGGTGGGATGGGCAGACAACATTGACCCACAACTGCCAGGGGCCTTTCCTGGGACTGAAGATCCCAACCTGGTCTCAACCTTGTCGCCTTCTCAGCACATACCTTTCCTGCACACATAATCCTGCCTTTCTCCGTCACTGCCTGATCCCACTAGGACAAAAGCATGCCGCCCAAAAAGGTCCATGTCAGGGAAATCGAGGAGACACTGCCATTTTCCACTTTTTTGCTGTCTACATATCCCCGCCTCCGGTGGAAGGCTGCGTATGTGGCCGGGCAGCCAAGGCAAGGCCGAAATCCCGGCATCCTGGGCCCCAGCAATCCAATGGTTTACGGACGTGGGGACCCGGATGACATGTTTCCCACATACAGGAGGAATCCTTGGGCCCTTCACTGGCTCGCCCTTCAGCTCGGCCACGTCCACTACTGGCCCTGGCCTTTGGCCGGTGCCCCATTTAACGTGTGCTCCGGAGCGATGTTTCTCCACCCATCGCTATCATTCTGCCACCAGGGGATATGTGAGAGTGGGAGTCACCATTTGTCACTGGCAGCAGTGTCACAAGTCACTAGACTTCCAGGTACCAGCTGGCCTAGGCTGCCTTCTGCCCCAGGCAAGGTCCCCAATCCTTTATCCCAGATGCTGACACCTGGGCGCTGGCGGATATTCATTTTTATCAACACAGAGGTCTGAGTGAGGGTCAGCAGGCCAGCCAGGTGAAGTCAAGGCCAGGTGGGCGGGACTAAGGCTCCTTTGCCATCACCATGGAGACAGTCCCACCACCGGAACAGTGGGCGGAGCTTATGATGGGCCTGGTGACAAGACTGAGCCAATGGCAGAGATCTGGCCCGCCAGGCAGATGACACAGGGCC
This sequence comes from Loxodonta africana, assembly GCF_030014295.1. Taxonomy (NCBI): domain Eukaryota; kingdom Metazoa; phylum Chordata; class Mammalia; order Proboscidea; family Elephantidae; genus Loxodonta; species Loxodonta africana. The sequence continues at coordinate 36,883 of NW_026975306.1, read as the reverse complement.
TTCCATTATGACCTATGACACCTAGTGGCCACAGGATTTGAGCACACCCTGGGAAAGCCCACGCAGGCACAGGGGAGCTTCTGGTTCCGACTGGTTCAGGGCATTGCTACAACAGGCCAGGTACCTCTTTCCCACTTTCCAGAGGATATCAGTACGCAGTGCAACCCCACTCAGCATCTCTTGCCTCTCTCTGTCTCTCTCTGGATGTGTTCGCTCTCTGAAATCTCTTCCTTCTCCCCCTGAGTCACTTCACAGCTTGGAGTGCCTGACAGGGTACCTAGAGACAAAAGAGCAAAGGGGGAAGGCCTCTGGCTCTACTGGTTGCCCATGGGCCGACAAGATCTGCTAGTCTATCTGCAAGGTCTAGAGAGTGGTGATTGACCGGGGATCTACATCACGGGCCGACCCTGGCCAGGTGAAGCTTGCTGACATGTGGCAGCCTCTCCGGAGACTACTAATTCCACTGGTCACATTGTATGCAAATACCCAGCTGAGAGCACAGGGCAGAAAACATTGACACATACCTGCCAGAGGCCTATTCTGGGTCTCAAGAGTCCACCCTGGTCTCCAGCGACTCAGCATCTCAGCACACACTTTGCCTGCACACATGGAATCCGCCTCTCTCCACAAATGCCTTCTCCTGCTAGGAAACACAGGATGTCACTCAGCCAAAGGAGAGCACAGGCAAAGTCAACTGAAGCCCGCGTTTTCACGATTTTGCCCTGTGCTGGTCCACAGCCTCCGGGGCACACTGCGTGTGCGTCACTTCTCCGAAGACAAGGGCGAAATTCGGGCATCCAGGGCCCTAGCAGTCCAGAGTCTGCGGATGGCGGCATATGGATCACCTCTTTGCCACGTACAGGAGGGAGGCCTGGGCCCTAGCCTGGCTCCGCTAGAGCTCCACGACCTCAGCTATTTTCCCTGACCTTTGGCCCGTGCCCCCGTGAGTGTGTGATTTCTAGTTCCACTTCTCCTCCGACCACTCTCAATCCGCCACCTGCGGATACCTCAGCGTGGACACGAACACCTATCACTGTCTGCAGTGTCACGGGTCACTAGGAGTCTAGGCTCAGGCTGACCTTGGCTGTCTTCTGCCCAGGCAAGGAGCCTAATCCTTCAAAGGAAATGAGGACACGTGGTCACTGGCCGACATCCTTTCTTTCATCCACACAGCAGTCTGTACGAGGGTAAAGAGGCCAGGTAGGACAGGTGAAGGCTGAGTGCGGGGCCTAAGGCTTCTTTCTCAATCACCATGGAGACAGCCACCGGAAGGCTGGGCGGAACTTCTGACGGGGACGGGTCACAAACTCCGAGCCAATAGGAGAGGTCCAGCCTAACACGCCAGTTAGGCAGAGGCCTCCATTTTACCCATGGACACACAACGGCCCCTTCTGTCCTTGGCCACAAAATCGAGGGCACCCAGGGAATAACTTCACAGCAGGCAACCCCTGATGGGGACAGGTTCGACACACTGGGACAGCAGGCAGGTACCTCTTGTCCACTTACGCTGGGATATCAGTAGGCAAGGCGCCCTTCCTCAGCGTCTGTGGCCCCTCTCTGTATGTGTTCATTCAGAGAAATCTCTCCGTTCTACCCCGAGACAAATCACAGCTATGAGGGGCCGGAGAGAGAGCCTGGAGATGAAACAGGGGAGGCTTCTGGCTGTACCGTGTCCCCGTGGGTAGAGAAGAGCAGTTAGTCTCTCTGGAAGGTCTTAGCTTCTGTTGATTGACATGGGCAATACAGTAGGGGCGGACCCTGGCCAGGTGGAGCTTGTGGGCAGATGCAACCTCTGGGGGAAGAATAATTCCGCTGCTGCTTTGTATGCTGTAAACCTCCCCACGCCAGGTGGGATGGGCAGACAACATTGACCCACAACTGCCAGGGGCCTTTCCTGGGACTGAAGATCCCAACCTGGTCTCAACCTTGTCGCCTTCTCAGCACATACCTTTCCTGCACACATAATCCTGCCTTTCTCCGTCACTGCCTGATCCCACTAGGACAAAAGCATGCCGCCCAAAAAGGCCCATGTCAGGGAAATCGAGGAGACACTGCCATTTTCCACTTTTTTGCTGTCTACATATCCCCGCCTCCGGTGGAAGGCTGCGTATGTGGCCGGGCAGCCAAGGCAAGGCCGAAATCCCGGCATCCTGGGCCCCAGCAATCCAATGGTTTACGGACGTGGGGACCCGGATGACATGTTTCCCACATACAGGAGGAATCCTTGGGCCCTTCACTGGCTCGCCCTTCAGCTCGGCCACGTCCACTACTGGCCCTGGCCTTTGGCCGGTGCCCCATTTAACGTGTGCTCCGGAGCGATGTTTCTCCACCCATCGCTATCATTCTGCCACCAGGGGATATGTGAGAGTGGGAGTCACCATTTGTCACTGGCAGCAGTGTCACAAGTCACTAGACTTCCAGGTACCAGCTGGCCTAGGCTGCCTTCTGCCCCAGGCAAGGTCCCCAATCCTTTATCCCAGATGCTGACACCTGGGCGCTGGCGGATATTCATTTTTATCAACACAGAGGTCTGAGTGAGGGTCAGCAGGCCAGCCAGGTGAAGTCAAGGCCAGGTGGGCGGGACTAAGGCTCCTTTGCCATCACCATGGAGACAGTCCCACCACCGGAACAGTGGGCGGAGCTTATGATGGGCCTGGTGACAAGACTGAGCCAATGGCAGAGATCTGGCCCGCCAGGCAGATCACACAGGGCCCTCCATTATGACCTATGACACCTAGTGGCCACAGGATTTGAGCACACCCTGGGAAAGCCCACGCAGGCACAGGGGAGCTTCTGGTTCCGACTGGTTCAGGGCATTGCTACAACAGGCCAGGTACCTCTTTCCCACTTTCCAGAGGATATCAGTACGCAATGCAACCCCACTCAGCATCTCTTGCCTCTCTCTGTCTCTCTCTGGATGTGTTCGCTCTCTGAAATCTCTTCCTTCTCCCCCTGAGTCACTTCACAGCTTGGAGTGCCTGACAGGGTGCCTAGAGACGAAAGAGCAAAGGGGGAAGGCCTCTGGCTCTACTGGTTGCCCATGGGCCGACAAGATCTGCTGGTCTATCTGCAACGTCTAGAGAGTGGTGATTGACCGGGGATCTACATCACGGGCCGACCCTGGCCAGGTGAAGCTTGCTGACATGTGGCAGCCTCTCCGGAGACTACTAATTCCACTGGTCACATTGTATGCAAATACCCAGCTGAGAACACAGGGCAGAAAACATTGACACATACCTGCCAGAGGCCTATTCTGGGTCTCAAGAGTCCACCCTGGTCTCCAGCGACTCAGCATCTCAGCACACACTTTGCCTGCACACATGGAATCCGCCTCTCTCCACAAATGCCTTCTCCTGCTAGGAAACACAGGATGTCACTCAGCCAAAGGAGAGCATAGGCAAAGTCAACTGAAGCCCGCGTTTTCACGATTTTGCCCTGTGCTGGTCCACAGCCTCCGGGGCACACTGCGTGTGCGTCACTTCTCCAAAGACAAGGCCGAAATTCGGGCATCCAGGGCCCTAGCAGTCCAGAGTCTGCGGATGGCGGCATATGGATCACCTCCTTTGCCACGTACAGGAGGGAGGCCTGGGCCCTAGCCCGGCTCCGCTAGAGCTCCACGACCTCAGCTATTTTCCCTGACCTTTGGCCCGTGCCCCCGTGAGTGTGTGATTTCTAGTTCCACTTCTCCTCCGACCACTCTCAATCCGCCACCTGCGGATACCTCAGCGTGGACACGAACACCTATCACTGTCTGCAGTGTCACGGGTCACTAGGAGTCTAGGCTCAGGCTGACCTTGGCTGTCTTCTGCCCAGGCAAGGAGCCTAATCCTTCAAAGGAAATGAGGACACGTGGTCACTGGCCGACATCCTTTCTTTCATCCACACAGCAGTCTGTACGAGGGTAAAGAGGCCAGGTAGGACAGGTGAAGGCTGAGTGCGGGGCCTAAGGCTTCTTTCTCAATCACCATGGAGACAGCCACCGGAAGGCTGGGCGGAACTTCTGACGGGGACGGGTCACAAACTCTGAGCCAATAGGAGAGGTCCAGCCTAACACGCCAGTTAGGCAGAGGCCTCCATTTTACCCATGGACACACAACGGCCCCTTCTGTCCTTGGCCACAAAATCGAAGGCACCCAGGGAATAACTTCACAGCAGGCAACCCCTGATGTGGACAGGTTCGACACGCTGGGACAGCAGGCAGGTACCTCTTGTCCACTTACGCTGGGATATCAGTAGGCAAGGCGCCCTTCCTCAGCATCTGTGGCCCCTCTCTGTATGTGTTCACTCAGAGAAATCTCTCCGTTCTACCCCTGAGACAAATCACAGCTATGAGGGGCCGGAGAGAGAGCCTGGAGATGAAACAGGGGAGGCTTCTGGCTGTACCGCGTCCCCGTGGGTAGAGAAGAGCAGTTAGTCTCTCTGGAAGGTCTTAGCTTCTGTTGATTGACATGGGCAATACGGTAGGGGCGGACCCTGGCCAGGTGGAGCTTGTGGGCAGATGCAACCTCTGGGGGAAGAATAATTCCGCTGCTGCTTTGTATGCTGTAAACCTCCCCACGCCAGGTGGGATGGGCAGACAACATTGACCCACAACTGCCAGGGGCCTTTCCTGGGACTGAAGATCCCAACCTGGTCTCAACCTTGTCGCCTTCTCAGCACATACCTTTCCTGCACACATAATCCTGCCTTTCTCCGTCACTGCCTGATCCCACTAGGACAAAAGCATGCCGCCCAAAAAGGCCCATGTCAGGGAAATCGAGGAGACACTGCCATTTTCCACATTTTTGCTGTCTACATATCCCCGCCTCCGGTGGAAGGCTGCGTATGTGGCCGGGCAGCCAAGGCAAGGCCGAAATCCCGGCATCCTGGGCCCCAGCAATCCAATGGTTTACGGACGTGGGGACCCGGATGACATGTTTCCCACATACAGGAGGAATCCTTGGGCCCTTCACTGGCTCGCCCTTCAGCTCGGCCACGTCCACTACTGGCCCTGGCCTTTGGCCGGTGCCCCATTTAACGTGTGCTCCGGAGCGATGTTTCTCCACCCATCGCTATCATTCTGCCACCAGGGGATATGTGAGAGTGGGAGTCACCATTTGTCACTGGCAGCAGTGTCACAAGTCACTAGACTTCCAGGTACCAGCTGGCCTAGGCTGCCTTCTGCCCCAGGCAAGGTCCCCAATCCTTTATCCCAGATGCTGACACCTGGGCGCTGGCGGATATTCATTTTTATCAACACAGAGGTCTGAGTGAGGGTCAGCAGGCCAGCCAGGTGAAGTCAAGGCCAGGTGGGCGGGACTAAGGCTCCTTTGCCATCACCATGGAGACAGTCCCACCACCGGAACAGTGGGCGGAGCTTATGATGGGCCTGGTGACAAGACTGAGCCAATGGCAGAGATCTGGCCCGCCAGGCAGATGACACAGGGCCCTCCATTATGACCTATGACACCTAGTGGCCACAGGATTTGAGCACACCCTGGGAAAGCCCACGCAGGCACAGGGGAGCTTCTGGTTCCGACTGGTTCAGGGCATTGCTACAACAGGCCAGGTACCTCTTTCCCACTTTCCAGAGGATATCAGTACGCAATGCAACCCCACTCAGCATCTCTTGCCTCTCTCTGTCTCTCTCTGGATGTGTTCGCTCTCTGAAATCTCTTCCTTCTCCCCCTGAGTCACTTCACAGCTTGGAGTGCCTGACAGGGTGCCTAGAGACGAAAGAGCAAAGGGGGAAGGCCTCTGGCTCTACTGGTTGCCCGTGGGCCGACAAGATCTGCTGGTCTATCTGCAAGGTCTAGAGAGTGGTGATTGACCGGGGATCTACATCACGGGCCGACCCTGGCCAGGTGAAGCTTGCTGACATGTGGCAGCCTCTCCGGAGACTACTAATTCCACTGGTCACATTGTATGCAAATACCCAGCTGAGAACACAGGGCAGAAAACATTGACACATACCTGCCAGAGGCCTATTCTGGGTCTCAAGAGTCCACCCTGGTCTCCAGCGACTCAGCATCTCAGCACACACTTTGCCTGCACACATGGAATCCGCCTCTCTCCACAAATGCCTTCTCCTGCTAGGAAACACAGGATGTCACTCAGCCAAAGGAGAGCATAGGCAAAGTCAACTGAAGCCCGCATTTTCACGATTTTGCCCTGTGCTGGTCCACAGCCTCCGGGGCACACTGCGTGTGCGTCACTTCTCCGAAGACAAGGCCGAAATTCGGGCATCCAGGGCCCTAGCAGTCCAGAGTCTGCGGATGGCGGCATATGGATCACCTCCTTTGCCACGTACAGGAGGGAGGCCTGGGCCCTAGCCCGGCTCCGCTAGAGCTCCACGACCTCAGCTATTTTCCCTGACCTTTGGCCCGTGCCCCCGTGAGTGTGTGATTTCTAGTTCCACTTCTCCTCCGACCACTCTCAATCCGCCACCTGCGGATACCTCAGCGTGGACACGAACACCTATCACTGTCTGCAGTGTCACGGGTCACTAGGAGTCTAGGCTCAGGCTGACCTTGGCTGTCTTCTGCCCAGGCAAGGAGCCTAATCCTTCAAAGGAAATGAGGACACGTGGTCACTGGCCGACATCCTTTCTTTCATCCACACAGCGGTCTGTACGAGGGTAAAGAGGCCAGGTAGGACAGGTGAAGGCTGAGTGCGGGGCCTAAGGCTTCTTTCTCAATCACCATGGAGACAGCCACCGGAAGGCTGGGCGGAACTTCTGACGGGGACGGGTCACAAACTCTGAGCCAATAGGAGAGGTTCAGCCTAACATGCAAGTTAGGCAGAGGCCTCCATTTTACCCATGGACACACAACGGCCCCTTCTGTCCTTGGCCACAAAATCGAGGGCACCCAGGGAATAACTTCACAGCAGGCAACCCCTGATGTGGACAGGTTCGACACGCTGGGACAGCAGGCAGGTACCTCTTGTCCACTTACGCTGGGATATCAGTAGGCAAGGCGCCCTTCCTCAGCATCTGTGGCCCCTCTCTGTATGTGTTCATTCAGAGAAATCTCTCCGTTCTACCCCGAGACAAATCACAGCTATGAGGGGCCGGAGAGAGAGCCTGGAGATGAAACAGGGGAGGCTTCTGGCTGTACCGTGTCCCCGTGGGTAGAGAAGAGCAGTTAGTCTCTCTGGAAGGTCTTAGCTTCTGTTGATTGACATGGGCAATACGGTAGGGGCGGACCCTGGCCAGGTGGAGCTTGTGGGCAGATGCAACCTCTGGGGGAAGAATAATTCCGCTGCTGCTTTGTATGCTGTAAACCTCCCCACGCCAGGTGGGATGGGCAGACAACATTGACCCACAACTGCCAGGGGCCTTTCCTGGGACTGAAGATCCCAACCTGGTCTCAACCTTGTCGCCTTCTCAGCACATACCTTTCCTGCACACATAATCCTGCCTTTCTCCGTCACTGCCTGATCCCACTAGGACAAAAGCATGCCGCCCAAAAAGGCCCATGTCAGGGAAATCGAGGAGACACTGCCATTTTCCACATTTTTGCTGTCTACATATCCCCGCCTCCGGTGGAAGGCTGCGTATGTGGCCGGGCAGCCAAGGCAAGGCCGAAATCCCGGCATCCTGGGCCCCAGCAATCCAATGGTTTACGGACGTGGGGACCCGGATGACATGTTTCCCACATACAGGAGGAATCCTTGGGCCCTTCACTGGCTCGCCCTTCAGCTCGGCCACGTCCACTACTGGCCCTGGCCTTTGGCCGGTGCCCCATTTAACGTGTGCTCCGGAGCGATGTTTCTCCACCCATCGCTATCATTCTGCCACCAGGGGATATGTGAGAGTGGGAGTCACCATTTGTCACTGGCAGCAGTGTCACAAGTCACTAGACTTCCAGGTACCAGCTGGCCTAGGCTGCCTTCTGCCCCAGGCAAGGTCCCGAATCCTTTATCCCAGATGCTGACACCTGGGCGCTGGCGGATATTCATTTTTATCAACACAGAGGTCTGAGTGAGGGTCAGCAGGCCAGCCAGGTGAAGTCAAGGCCAGGTGGGCGGGACTAAGGCTCCTTTGCCATCACCATGGAGACAGTCCCACCACCGGAACAGTGGGCGGAGCTTATGATGGGCCTGGTGACAAGACTGAGCCAATGGCAGAGATCTGGCCCGCCAGGCAGATGACACAGGGCCCTCCATTATGACCTATGACACCTAGTGGCCACAGGATTTGAGCACACCCTGGGAAAGCCCACGCAGGCACAGGGGAGCTTCTGGTTCCGACTGGTTCAGGGCATTGCTACAACAGGCCAGGTACCTCTTTCCCACTTTCCAGAGGATATCAGTACGCAGTGCAACCCCACTCAGCATCTCTTGCCTCTCTCTGTCTCTCTCTGGATGTGTTCGCTCTCTGAAATCTCTTCCTTCTCCCCCTGAGTCACTTCACAGCTTGGAGTGCCTGACAGGGTGCCTAGAGACGAAAGAGCAAAGGGGGAAGGCCTCTGGCTCTACTGGTTGCCCATGGGCCGACAAGATCTGCTAGTCTATCTGCAAGGTCTAGAGAGTGGTGATTGACCGGGGATCTACATCACGGGCCGACCCTGGCCAGGTGAAGCTTGCTGACATGTGGCAGCCTCTCCGGAGACTACTAATTCCACTGGTCACATTGTATGCAAATACCCAGCTGAGAGCACAGGGCAGAAAACATTGACACATACCTGCCAGAGGCCTATTCTGGGTCTCAAGAGTCCACCCTGGTCTCCAGCGACTCAGCATCTCAGCACACACTTTGCCTGCACACATGGAATCCGCCTCTCTCCACAAATGCCTTCTCCTGCTAGGAAACACAGGATGTCACTCAGCCAAAGGAGAGCACAGGCAAAGTCAACTGAAGCCCGCGTTTTCACGATTTTGCCCTGTGCTGGTCCACAGCCTCCGGGGCACACTGCGTGTGCGTCACTTCTCCGAAGACAAGGGCGAAATTCGGGCATCCAGGGCCCTAGCAGTCCAGAGTCTGCGGATGAATACTATCTCTCTATGTCTTTGCCACGTACAGGAGGGAGGCCTGGGCCCTAGCCTGGCTCCGCTAGAGCTCCACGACCTCAGCTATTTTCCCTGACCTTTGGCCCGTGCCCCCGTGAGTGTGTGATTTCTAGTTCCACTTCTCCTCCGACCACTCTCAATCCGCCACCTGCGGATACCTCAGCGTGGACACGAACACCTATCACTGTCTGCAGTGTCACGGGTCACTAGGAGTCTAGGCTCAGGCTGACCTTGGCTGTCTTCTGCCCAGGCAAGGAGCCTAATCCTTCAAAGGAAATGAGGACACGTGGTCACTGGCCGACATCCTTTCTTTCATCCACACAGCAGTCTGTACGAGGGTAAAGAGGCCAGGTAGGACAGGTGAAGGCTGAGTGCGGGGCCTAAGGCTTCTTTCTCAATCACCATGGAGACAGCCACCGGAAGGCTGGGCGGAACTTCTGACGGGGACGGGTCACAAACTCCGAGCCAATAGGAGAGGTCCAGCCTAACACGCCAGTTAGGCAGAGGCCTCCATTTTACCCATGGACACACAACGGCCCCTTCTGTCCTTGGCCACAAAATCGAGGGCACCCAGGGAATAACTTCACAGCAGGCAACCCCTGATGGGGACAGGTTCGACACACTGGGACAGCAGGCAGGTACCTCTTGTCCACTTACGCTGGGATATCAGTAGGCAAGGCGCCCTTCCTCAGCATCTGTGGCCCCTCTCTGTATGTGTTCATTCAGAGAAATCTCTCCGTTCTACCCCGAGACAAATCACAGCTATGAGGGGCCGGAGAGAGAGCCTGGAGATGAAACAGGGGAGGCTTCTGGCTGTACCGCGTCCCCGTGGGTAGAGAAGAGCAGTTAGTCTCTCTGGAAGGTCTTAGCTTCTGTTGATTGACATGGGCAATACGGTAGGGGCGGACCCTGGCCAGGTGGAGCTTGTGGGCAGATGCAACCTCTGGGGGAAGAATAATTCCGCTGCTGCTTTGTATGCTGTAAACCTCCCCACGCCAGGTGGGATGGGCAGACAACATTGACCCACAACTGCCAGGGGCCTTTCCTGGGACTGAAGATCCCAACCTGGTCTCAACCTTGTCGCCTTCTCAGCACATACCTTTCCTGCACACATAATCCTGCCTTTCTCCGTCACTGCCTGATCCCACTAGGACAAAAGCATGCCGCCCAAAAAGGCCCATGTCAGGGAAATCGAGGAGACACTGCCATTTTCCACTTTTTTGCTGTCTACATATCCCCGCCTCCGGTGGAAGGCTGCGTATGTGGCCGGGCAGCCAAGGCAAGGCCGAAATCCCGGCATCCTGGGCCCCAGCAATCCAATGGTTTACGGACGTGGGGACCCGGATGACATGTTTCCCACATACAGGAGGAATCCTTGGGCCCTTCACTGGCTCGCCCTTCAGCTCGGCCACGTCCACTACTGGCCCTGGCCTTTGGCCGGTGCCCCATTTAACGTGTGCTCCGGAGCGATGTTTCTCCACCCATCGCTATCATTCTGCCACCAGGGGATATGTGAGAGTGGGAGTCACCATTTGTCACTGGCAGCAGTGTCACAAGTCACTAGACTTCCAGGTACCAGCTGGCCTAGGCTGCCTTCTGCCCCAGACAAGGTCCCGAATCCTTTATCCCAGATGCTGACACCTGGGCGCTGGCGGATATTCATTTTTATCCACACAGAGGTCTGAGTGAGGGTCAGCAGGCCAGCCAGGTGAAGTCAAGGCCAGGTGGGCGGGACTAAGGCTCCTTTGCCATCACCATGGAGACAGTCCCACCACCGGAACAGTGGGCGGAGCTTATGATGGGCCTGGTGACAAGACTGAGCCAATGGCAGAGATCTGGCCCGCCAGGCAGATGACACAGGGCCCTCCATTATGACCTATGACACCTAGTGGCCACAGGATTTGAGCACACCCTGGGAAAGCCCACGCAGGCACAGGGGAGCTTCTGGTTCCGACTGGTTCAGGGCATTGCTACAACAGGCCAGGTACCTCTTTCCCACTTTCCAGAGGATATCAGTACGCAGTGCAACCCCACTCAGCATCTCTTGCCTCTCTCTGTCTCTCTCTGGATGTGTTCGCTCTCTGAAATCTCTTCCTTCTCCCCCTGAGTCACTTCACAGCTTGGAGTGCCTGACAGGGTGCCTAGAGACGAAAGAGCAAAGGGGGAAGGCCTCTGGCTCTACTGGTTGCCCGTGGGCCGACAAGATCTGCTAGTCTATCTGCAAGGTCTAGAGAGTGGTGATTGACCGGGGATCTACATCACGGGCCGACCCTGGCCAGGTGAAGCTTGCTGACATGTGGCAGCCTCTCCGGAGACTACTAATTCCGCTGGTCACATTGTATGCAAATACCCAGCTGAGAGCACAGGGCAGAAAACATTGACACATACCTGCCAGAGGCCTATTCTGGGTCTCAAGAGTCCACCCTGGTCTCCAGCGACTCAGCATCTCAGCACACACTTTGCCTGCACACATGGAATCCGCCTCTCTCCACAAATGCCTTCTCCTGCTAGGAAACACAGGATGTCACTCAGCCAAAGGAGAGCACAGGCAAAGTCAACTGAAGCCCGCGTTTTCACGATTTTGCCCTGTGCTGGTCCACAGCCTCCGGGGCACACTGCGTGTGCGTCACTTCTCCAAAGACAAGGCCGAAATTCGGACATCCAGGGCCCTAGCAGTCCAGAGTCTGCGGATGGCGGCATATGGATCACCTCCTTTGCCACGTACAGGAGGGAGGCCTGGGCCCTAGCCCGGCTCCGCTAGAGCTCCACGACCTCAGCTATTTTCCCTGACCTTTGGCCCGTGCCCCTGTGAGTGTGTGATTTCTAGTTCCACTTCTCCTCCGACCACTCTCAATCCGCCACCTGCGGATACCTCAGCGTGGACATGAACATCTATCACTGTCTGCAGTGTCACAGGTCACTAGGAGTCTAGGCTCAGGCTGACCTTGGCTGTCTTCTGCCCAGGCAAGGAGCCTAATCCTTCAAAGGAAATGAGGACACGTGGTCACTGGCCGACATCCTTTCTTTCATCCACACAGCGGTCTGTACGAGGGTAAAGAGGCCAGGTAGGACAGGTGAAGGCTGAGTGCGGGGCCTAAGGCTTCTTTCTCAATCACCATGGAGACAGCCACCGGAAGGCTGGGCGGAACTTCTGACGGGGACGGGTCACAAACTCTGAGCCAATAGGAGAGGTTCAGCCTAACATGCAAGTTAGGCAGAGGCCTCCATTTTACCCATGGACACACAACGGCCCCTTCTGTCCTTGGCCACAAAATCGAGGGCACCCAGGGAATAACTTCACAGCAGGCAACCCCTGATGTGGACAGGTTCGACACGCTGGGACAGCAGGCAGGTACCTCTTGTCCACTTACGCTGGGATATCAGTAGGCAAGGCGCCCTTCCTCAGCATCTGTGGCCCCTCTCTGTATGTGTTCATTCAGAGAAATCTCTCCGTTCTACCCCGAGACAAATCACAGCTATGAGGGGCCGGAGAGAGAGCCTGGAGATGAAACAGGGGAGGCTTCTGGCTGTACCGCGTCCCCGTGGGTAGAGAAGAGCAGTTAGTCTCTCTGGAAGGTCTTAGCTTCTGTTGATTGACATGGGCAATACGGTAGGGGCGGACCCTGGCCAGGTGGAGCTTGTGGGCAGATGCAACCTCTGGGGGAAGAATAATTCCGCTGCTGCTTTGTATGCTGTAAACCTCCCCACGCCAGGTGGGATGGGCAGACAACATTGACCCACAACTGCCAGGGGCCTTTCCTGGGACTGAAGATCCCAACCTGGTCTCAACCTTGTCGCCTTCTCAGCACATACCTTTCCTGCACACATAATCCTGCCTTTCTCCGTCACTGCCTGATCCCACTAGGACAAAAGCATGCCGCCCAAAAAGGCCCATGTCAGGGAAATCGAGGAGACACTGCCATTTTCCACATTTTTGCTGTCTACATATCCCCGCCTCCGGTGGAAGGCTGCGTATGTGGCCGGGCAGCCAAGGCAAGGCCGAAATCCCGGCATCCTGGGCCCCAGCAATCCAATGGTTTACGGACGTGGGGACCCGGATGACATGTTTCCCACATACAGGAGGAATCCTTGGGCCCTTCACTGGCTCGCCCTTCAGCTCGGCCACGTCCACTACTGGCCCTGGCCTTTGGCCGGTGCCCCATTTAACGTGTGCTCCGGAGCGATGTTTCTCCACCCATCGCTATCATTCTGCCACCAGGGGATATGTGAGAGTGGGAGTCACCATTTGTCACTGGCAGCAGTGTCACAAGTCACTAGACTTCCAGGTACCAGCTGGCCTAGGCTGCCTTCTGCCCCAGGCAAGGTCCCGAATCCTTTATCCCAGATGCTGACACCTGGGCGCTGGCGGATATTCATTTTTATCAACACAGAGGTCTGAGTGAGGGTCAGCAGGCCAGCCAGGTGAAGTCAAGGCCAGGTGGGCGGGACTAAGGCTCCTTTGCCATCACCATGGAGACAGTCCCACCACCGGAACAGTGGGCGGAGCTTATGATGGGCCTGGTGACAAGACTGAGCCAATGGCAGAGATCTGGCCCGCCAGGCAGATGACACAGGGCCCTCCATTATGACCTATGACACCTAGTGGCCACAGGATTTGAGCACACCCTGGGAAAGCCCACGCAGGCACAGGGGAGCTTCTGGTTCCGACTGGTTCAGGGCATTGCTACAACAGGCCAGGTACCTCTTTCCCACTTTCCAGAGGATATCAGTACGCAATGCAACCCCACTCAGCATCTCTTGCCTCTCTCTGTCTCTCTCTGGATGTGTTCGCTCTCTGAAATCTCTTCCTTCTCCCCCTGAGTCACTTCACAGCTTGGAGTGCCTGACAGGGTGCCTAGAGACGAAAGAGCAAAGGGGGAAGGCCTCTGGCTCTACTGGTTGCCCGTGGGCCGACAAGATCTGCTGGTCTATCTGCAACGTCTAGAGAGTGGTGATTGACCGGGGATCTACATCACGGGCCGACCCTGGCCAGGTGAAGCTTGCTGACATGTGGCAGCCTCTCCGGAGACTACTAATTCCACTGGTCACATTGTATGCAAATACCCAGCTGAGAGCACAGGGCAGAAAACATTGACACATACCTGCCAGAGGCCTATTCTGGGTCTCAAGAGTCCACCCTGGTCTCCAGCGACTCAGCATCTCAGCACACACTTTGCCTGCACACATGGAATCCGCCTCTCTCCACAAATGCCTTCTCCTGCTAGGAAACACAGGATGTCACTCAGCCAAAGGAGAGCACAGGCAAAGTCAACTGAAGCCCGCGTTTTCACGATTTTGCCCTGTGCTGGTCCACAGCCTCCGGGGCACACTGCGTGTGCGTCACTTCTCCAAAGACAAGGCAGAAATTCGGGCATCCAGGGCCCTAGCAGTCCAGAGTCTGCGGATGGCGGCATATGGATCACCTCTTTGCCACGTACAGGAGGGAGGCCTGGGCCCTAGCCTGGCTCCGCTAGAGCTCCACGACCTCAGCTATTTTCCCTGACCTTTGGCCCGTGCCCCCGTGAGTGTGTGATTTCTAGTTCCACTTCTCCTCCGACCACTCTCAATCCGCCACCTGCGGATACCTCAGCGTGGAGATCAACATCTATCACTGTCTGCAGTGTCACGGGTCACTAGGAGTCTAGGCTCAGGCTGACCTTGGCTGTCTTCTGCCCAGGCAAGGAGCCTAATCCTTCAAAGGAAATGAGGACACGTGGTCACTGGCCGACATCCTTTCTTTCATCCACACAGCGGTCTGTACGAGGGTAAAGAGGCCAGGTAGGACAGGTGAAGGCTGAGTGTGGGGCCTAAGGCTTCTTTCTCAATCACCATGGAGACAGCCACCGGAAGGCTGGGCGGAACTTCTGACGGGGACGGGTCACAAACTCTGAGCCAATAGGAGAGTTCCAGCCTAACATGCAAGTTAGGCAGAGGCCTCCATTTTACCCATGGACACACAACGGCCCCTTCTGTCCTTGGCCACAAAATCGAAGGCACCCAGGGAATAACTTCACAGCAGGCAACCCCTGATGTGGACAGGTTCGACACGCTGGGACAGCAGGCAGGTACCTCTTGTCCACTTACGCTGGGATATCAGTAGGCAAGGCGCCCTTCCTCAGCATCTGTGGCCCCTCTCTGTATGTGTTCACTCAGAGAAATCTCTCCGTTCTACCCCTGAGACAAATCACAGCTATGAGGGGCCGGAGAGAGAGCCTGGAGATGAAACAGGGGAGGCTTCTGGCTGTACCGCGTCCCCGTGGGTAGAGAAGAGCAGTTAGTCTCTCTGGAAGGTCTTAGCTTCTGTTGATTGACATGGGCAATACGGTAGGGGCGGACCCTGGCCAGGTGGAGCTTGTGGGCAGATGCAACCTCTGGGGGAAGAATAATTCCGCTGCTGCTTTGTATGCTGTAAACCTCCCCACGCCAGGTGGGATGGGCAGACAACATTGACCCACAACTGCCAGGGGCCTTTCCTGGGACTGAAGATCCCAACCTGGTCTCAACCTTGTCGCCTTCTCAGCACATACCTTTCCTGCACACATAATCCTGCCTTTCTCCGTCACTGCCTGATCCCACTAGGACAAAAGCATGCCGCCCAAAA
Source organism: Loxodonta africana (assembly GCF_030014295.1). NCBI lineage: Eukaryota > Metazoa > Chordata > Mammalia > Proboscidea > Elephantidae > Loxodonta > Loxodonta africana. The sequence continues at coordinate 21,291 of NW_026975306.1, read as the reverse complement.
AGGCCCATGTCAGGGAAATCGAGGAGACACTGCCATTTTCCACATTTTTGCTGTCTACATATCCCCGCCTCCGGTGGAAGGCTGCGTATGTGGCCGGGCAGCCAAGGCAAGGCCGAAATCCCGGCATCCTGGGCCCCAGCAATCCAATGGTTTACGGACGTGGGGACCCGGATGACATGTTTCCCACATACAGGAGGAATCCTTGGGCCCTTCACTGGCTCGCCCTTCAGCTCGGCCACGTCCACTACTGGCCCTGGCCTTTGGCCGGTGCCCCATTTAACGTGTGCTCCGGAGCGATGTTTCTCCACCCATCGCTATCATTCTGCCACCAGGGGATATGTGAGAGTGGGAGTCACCATTTGTCACTGGCAGCAGTGTCACAAGTCACTAGACTTCCAGGTACCAGCTGGCCTAGGCTGCCTTCTGCCCCAGACAAGGTCCCGAATCCTTTATCCCAGATGCTGACACCTGGGCGCTGGCGGATATTCATTTTTATCCACACAGAGGTCTGAGTGAGGGTCAGCAGGCCAGCCAGGTGAAGTCAAGGCCAGGTGGGCGGGACTAAGGCTCCTTTGCCATCACCATGGAGACAGTCCCACCACCGGAACAGTGGGCGGAGCTTATGATGGGCCTGGTGACAAGACTGAGCCAATGGCAGAGATCTGGCCCGCCAGGCAGATGACACAGGGCCCTCCATTATGACCTATGACACCTAGTGGCCACAGGATTTGAGCACACCCTGGGAAAGCCCACGCAGGCACAGGGGAGCTTCTGGTTCCGACTGGTTCAGGGCATTGCTACAACAGGCCAGGTACCTCTTTCCCACTTTCCAGAGGATATCAGTACGCAGTGCAACCCCACTCAGCATCTCTTGCCTCTCTCTGTCTCTCTCCGGATGTGTTCGCTCTCTGAAATCTCTTCCTTCTCCCCCTGAGTCACTTCACAGCTTGGAGTGCCTGACAGGGTGCCTAGAGACGAAAGAGCAAAGGGGGAAGGCCTCTGGCTCTACTGGTTGCCCGTGGGCCGACAAGATCTGCTAGTCTATCTGCAAGGTCTAGAGAGTGGTGATTGACCGGGGATCTACATCACGGGCCGACCCTGGCCAGGTGAAGCTTGCTGACATGTGGCAGCCTCTCCGGAGACTACTAATTCCGCTGGTCACATTGTATGCAAATACCCACCTGAGAGCACAGGGCAGAAAACATTGACACATACCTGCCAGAGGCCTATTCTGGGTCTCAAGAGTCCACCCTGGTCTCCAGCGACTCAGCATCTCAGCACACACTTTGCCTGCACACATGGAATCCGCCTCTCTCCACAAATGCCTTCTCCTGCTAGGAAACACAGGATGTCACTCAGCCAAAGGAGAGCACAGGCAAAGTCAACTGAAGCCCGCGTTTTCACGATTTTGCCCTGTGCTGGTCCACAGCCTCCGGGGCACACTGCGTGTGCGTCACTTCTCCAAAGACAAGGCCGAAATTCGGACATCCAGGGCCCTAGCAGTCCAGAGTCTGCGGATGGCGGCATATGGATCACCTCCTTTGCCACGTACAGGAGGGAGGCCTGGGCCCTAGCCCGGCTCCGCTAGCGCTCCACGACCTCAGCTATTTTCCCTGACCTTTGGCCCGTGCCCCTGTGAGTGTGTGATTTCTAGTTCCACTTCTCCTCCGACCACTCTCAATCCGCCACCTGCGGATACCTCAGCGTGGACATGAACATCTATCACTGTCTGCAGTGTCACAGGTCACTAGGAGTCTAGGCTCAGGCTGACCTTGGCTGTCTTCTGCCCAGGCAAGGAGCCTAATCCTTCAAAGGAAATGAGGACACGTGGTCACTGGCCGACATCCTTTCTTTCATCCACACAGCGGTCTGTACGAGGGTAAAGAGGCCAGGTAGGACAGGTGAAGGCTGAGTGCGGGGCCTAAGGCTTCTTTCTCAATCACCATGGAGACAGCCACCGGAAGGCTGGGCGGAACTTCTGACGGGGACGGGTCACAAACTCTGAGCCAATAGGAGAGGTTCAGCCTAACATGCAAGTTAGGCAGAGGCCTCCATTTTACCCATGGACACACAACGGCCCCTTCTGTCCTTGGCCACAAAATCGAGGGCACCCAGGGAATAACTTCACAGCAGGCAACCCCTGATGTGGACAGGTTCGACACGCTGGGACAGCAGGCAGGTACCTCTTGTCCACTTACGCTGGGATATCAGTAGGCAAGGCGCCCTTCCTCAGCATCTGTGGCCCCTCTCTGTATGTGTTCATTCAGAGAAATCTCTCCGTTCTACCCCGAGACAAATCACAGCTATGAGGGGCCGGAGAGAGAGCCTGGAGATGAAACAGGGGAGGCTTCTGGCTGTACCGCGTCCCCGTGGGTAGAGAAGAGCAGTTAGTCTCTCTGGAAGGTCTTAGCTTCTGTTGATTGACATGGGCAATACGGTAGGGGCGGACCCTGGCCAGGTGGAGCTTGTGGGCAGATGCAACCTCTGGGGGAAGAATAATTCCGCTGCTGCTTTGTATGCTGTAAACCTCCCCACGCCAGGTGGGATGGGCAGACAACATTGACCCACAACTGCCAGGGGCCTTTCCTGGGACTGAAGTTCCCAACCTGGTCTCAACCTTGTCGCCTTCTCAGCACATACCTTTCCTGCACACATAATCCTGCCTTTCTCCGTCACTGCCTGATCCCACTAGGACAAAAGCATGCCGCCCAAAAAGGCCCATGTCAGGGAAATCGAGGAGACACTGCCATTTTCCACATTTTTGCTGTCTACATATCCCCGCCTCCGGTGGAAGGCTGCGTATGTGGCCGGGCAGCCAAGGCAAGGCCGAAATCCCGGCATCCTGGGCCCCAGCAATCCAATGGTTTACGGACGTGGGGACCCGGATGACATGTTTCCCACATACAGGAGAAATCCTTGGGCCCTTCACTGGCTCGCCCTTCAGCTCGGCCACGTCCACTACTGGCCCTGGCCTTTGGCCGGTGCCCCATTTAACGTGTGCTCCGGAGCGATGTTTCTCCACCCATCGCTATCATTCTGCCACCAGGGGATATGTGAGAGTGGGAGTCACCATTTGTCACTGGCAGCAGTGTCACAAGTCACTAGACTTCCAGGTACCAGCTGGCCTAGGCTGCCTTCTGCCCCAGGCAAGGTCCCGAATCCTTTATCCCAGATGCTGACACCTGGGCGCTGGCGGATATTCATTTTTATCAACACAGAGGTCTGAGTGAGGGTCAGCAGGCCAGCCAGGTGAAGTCAAGGCCAGGTGGGCGGGACTAAGGCTCCTTTGCCATCACCATGGAGACAGTCCCACCACCGGAACAGTGGGCGGAGCTTATGATGGGCCTGGTGACAAGACTGAGCCAATGGCAGAGATCTGGCCCGCCAGGCAGATGACACAGGGCCCTCCATTATGACCTATGACACCTAGTGGCCACAGGATTTGAGCACACCCTGGGAAAGCCCACGCAGGCACAGGGGAGCTTCTGGTTCCGACTGGTTCAGGGCATTGCTACAACAGGCCAGGTACCTCTTTCCCACTTTCCAGAGGATATCAGTACGCAGTGCAACCCCACTCAGCATCTCTTGCCTCTCTCTGTCTCTCTCTGGATGTGTTCGCTCTCTGAAATCTCTTCCTTCTCCCCCTGAGTCACTTCACAGCTTGGAGTGCCTGACAGGGTGCCTAGAGACGAAAGAGCAAAGGGGGAAGGCCTCTGGCTCTACTGGTTGCCCATGGGCCGACAAGATCTGCTAGTCTATCTGCAAGGTCTAGAGAGTGGTGATTGACCGGGGATCTACATCACGGGCCGACCCTGGCCAGGTGAAGCTTGCTGACATGTGGCAGCCTCTCCGGAGACTACTAATTCCGCTGGTCACATTGTATGCAAATACCCAGCTGAGAGCACAGGGCAGAAAACATTGACACATACCTGCCAGAGGCCTATTCTGGGTCTCAAGAGTCCACCCTGGTCTCCAGCGACTCAGCATCTCAGCACACACTTTGCCTGCACACATGGAATCCGCCTCTCTCCACAAATGCCTTCTCCTGCTAGGAAACACAGGATGTCACTCAGCCAAAGGAGAGCACAGGCAAAGTCAACTGAAGCCCGCGTTTTCACGATTTTGCCCTGTGCTGGTCCACAGCCTCCGGGGCACACTGCGTGTGCGTCACTTCTCCGAAGACAAGGCCGAAATTCGGGCATCCAGGGCCCTAGCAGTCCAGAGTCTGCGGATGGCGGCATATGGATCACCTCCTTTGCCACGTACAGGAGGGAGGCCTGGGCCCTAGCCCGGCTCCGCTAGAGCTCCACGACCTCAGCTATTTTCCCTGACCTTTGGCCCGTGCCCCTGTGAGTGTGTGATTTCTAGTTCCACTTCTCCTCCGACCGCTCTCAATCCGCCACCTGCGGATACCTCAGCGTGGACATGAACATCTATCACTGTCTGCAGTGTCACAGGTCACTAGGAGTCTAGGCTCAGGCTGACCTTGGCTGTCTTCTGCCCAGGCAAGGAGCCTAATCCTTCAAAGGAAATGAGGACACGTGGTCACTGGCCGACATCCTTTCTTTCATCCACACAGCGGTCTGTACGAGGGTAAAGAGGCCAGGTAGGACAGGTGAAGGCTGAGTGCGGGGCCTAAGGCTTCTTTCTCAATCACCATGGAGACAGCCACCGGAAGGCTGGGCGGAACTTCTGACGGGGACGGGTCACAAACTCTGAGCCAATAGGAGAGGTTCAGCCTAACATGCAAGTTAGGCAGAGGCCTCCATTTTACCCATGGACACACAACGGCCCCTTCTGTCCTTGGCCACAAAATCGAGGGCACCCAGGGAATAACTTCACAGCAGGCAACCCCTGATGTGGACAGGTTCGACACGCTGGGACAGCAGGCAGGTACCTCTTGTCCACTTACGCTGGGATATCAGTAGGCAAGGCGCCCTTCCTCAGCATCTGTGGCCCCTCTCTGTATGTGTTCATTCAGAGAAATCTCTCCGTTCTACCCCGAGACAAATCACAGCTATGAGGGGCCGGAGAGAGAGCCTGGAGATGAAACAGGGGAGGCTTCTGGCTGTACCGCGTCCCCGTGGGTAGAGAAGAGCAGTTAGTCTCTCTGGAAGGTCTTAGCTTCTGTTGATTGACATGGGCAATACGGTAGGGGCGGACCCTGGCCAGGTGGAGCTTGTGGGCAGATGCAACCTCTGGGGGAAGAATAATTCCGCTGCTGCTTTGTATGCTGTAAACCTCCCCACGCCAGGTGGGATGGGCAGACAACATTGACCCACAACTGCCAGGGGCCTTTCCTGGGACTGAAGATCCCAACCTGGTCTCAACCTTGTCGCCTTCTCAGCACATACCTTTCCTGCACACATAATCCTGCCTTTCTCCGTCACTGCCTGATCCCACTAGGACAAAAGCATGCCGCCCAAAAAGGCCCATGTCAGGGAAATCGAGGAGACACTGCCATTTTCCACATTTTTGCTGTCTACATATCCCCGCCTCCGGTGGAAGGCTGCGTATGTGGCCGGGCAGCCAAGGCAAGGCCGAAATCCCGGCATCCTGGGCCCCAGCAATCCAATGGTTTACGGACGTGGGGACCCGGATGACATGTTTCCCACATACAGGAGGAATCCTTGGGCCCTTCACTGGCTCGCCCTTCAGCTCGGCCACGTCCACTACTGGCCCTGGCCTTTGGCCGGTGCCCCATTTAACGTGTGCTCCGGAGCGATGTTTCTCCACCCATCGCTATCATTCTGCCACCAGGGGATATGTGAGAGTGGGAGTCACCATTTGTCACTGGCAGCAGTGTCACAAGTCACTAGACTTCCAGGTACCAGCTGGCCTAGGCTGCCTTCTGCCCCAGGCAAGGTCCCGAATCCTTTATCCCAGATGCTGACACCTGGGCGCTGGCGGATATTCATTTTTATCAACACAGAGGTCTGAGTGAGGGTCAGCAGGCCAGCCAGGTGAAGTCAAGGCCAGGTGGGCGGGACTAAGGCTCCTTTGCCATCACCATGGAGACAGTCCCACCACCGGAACAGTGGGCGGAGCTTATGATGGGCCTGGTGACAAGACTGAGCCAATGGCAGAGATCTGGCCCGCCAGGCAGATGACACAGGGCCCTCCATTATGACCTATGACACCTAGTGGCCACAGGATTTGAGCACACCCTGGGAAAGCCCACGCAGGCACAGGGGAGCTTCTGGTTCCGACTGGTTCAGGGCATTGCTACAACAGGCCAGGTACCTCTTTCCCACTTTCCAGAGGATATCAGTACGCAATGCAACCCCACTCAGCATCTCTTGCCTCTCTCTGTCTCTCTCTGGATGTGTTCGCTCTCTGAAATCTCTTCCTTCTCCCCCTGAGTCACTTCACAGCTTGGAGTGCCTGACAGGGTGCCTAGAGACGAAAGAGCAAAGGGGGAAGGCCTCTGGCTCTACTGGTTGCCCGTGGGCCGACAAGATCTGCTGGTCTATCTGCAACGTCTAGAGAGTGGTGATTGACCGGGGATCTACATCACGGGCCGACCCTGGCCAGGTGAAGCTTGCTGACATGTGGCAGCCTCTCCGGAGACTACTAATTCCACTGGTCACATTGTATGCAAATACCCAGCTGAGAGCACAGGGCAGAAAACATTGACACATACCTGCCAGAGGCCTATTCTGGGTCTCAAGAGTCCACCCTGGTCTCCAGCGACTCAGCATCTCAGCACACACTTTGCCTGCACACATGGAATCCGCCTCTCTCCACAAATGCCTTCTCCTGCTAGGAAACACAGGATGTCACTCAGCCAAAGGAGAGCACAGGCAAAGTCAACTGAAGCCCGCGTTTTCACGATTTTGCCCTGTGCTGGTCCACAGCCTCCGGGGCACACTGCGTGTGCGTCACTTCTCCAAAGACAAGGCAGAAATTCGGGCATCCAGGGCCCTAGCAGTCCAGAGTCTGCGGATGGCGGCATATGGATCACCTCCTTTGCCACGTACAGGAGGGAGGCCTGGGCCCTAGCCCGGCTCCGCTAGAGCTCCACGACCTCAGCTATTTTCCCTGACCTTTGGCCCGTGCCCCTGTGAGTGTGTGATTTCTAGTTCCACTTCTCCTCCGACCACTCTCAATCCGCCACCTGCGGATACCTCAGCGTGGAGATCAACATCTATCACTGTCTGCAGTGTCACGGGTCACTAGGAGTCTAGGCTCAGGCTGACCTTGGCTGTCTTCTGCCCAGGCAAGGAGCCTAATCCTTCAAAGGAAATGAGGACACGTGGTCACTGGCCGACATCCTTTCTTTCATCCACACAGCGGTCTGTACGAGGGTAAAGAGGCCAGGTAGGACAGGTGAAGGCTGAGTGTGGGGCCTAAGGCTTCTTTCTCAATCACCATGGAGACAGCCACCGGAAGGCTGGGCGGAACTTCTGACGGGGACGGGTCACAAACTCTGAGCCAATAGGAGAGTTCCAGCCTAACATGCAAGTTAGGCAGAGGCCTCCATTTTACCCATGGACACACAACGGCCCCTTCTGTCCTTGGCCACAAAATCGAAGGCACCCAGGGAATAACTTCACAGCAGGCAACCCCTGATGTGGACAGGTTCGACACGCTGGGACAGCAGGCAGGTACCTCTTGTCCACTTACGCTGGGATATCAGTAGGCAAGGCGCCCTTCCTCAGCATCTGTGGCCCCTCTCTGTATGTGTTCACTCAGAGAAATCTCTCCGTTCTACCCCTGAGACAAATCACAGCTATGAGGGGCCGGAGAGAGAGCCTGGAGATGAAACAGGGGAGGCTTCTGGCTGTACCGCGTCCCCGTGGGTAGAGAAGAGCAGTTAGTCTCTCTGGAAGGTCTTAGCTTCTGTTGATTGACATGGGCAATACGGTAGGGGCGGACCCTGGCCAGGTGGAGCTTGTGGGCAGATGCAACCTCTGGGGGAAGAATAATTCCGCTGCTGCTTTGTATGCTGTAAACCTCCCCACGCCAGGTGGGATGGGCAGACAACATTGACCCACAACTGCCAGGGGCCTTTCCTGGGACTGAAGATCCCAACCTGGTCTCAACCTTGTCGCCTTCTCAGCACATACCTTTCCTGCACACATAATCCTGCCTTTCTCCGTCACTGCCTGATCCCACTAGGACAAAAGCATGCCGCCCAAAAAGGCCCATGTCAGGGAAATCGAGGAGACACTGCCATTTTCCACATTTTTGCTGTCTACATATCCCCGCCTCCGGTGGAAGGCTGCGTATGTGGCCGGGCAGCCAAGGCAAGGCCGAAATCCCGGCATCCTGGGCCCCAGCAATCCAATGGTTTACGGACGTGGGGACCCGGATGACATGTTTCCCACATACAGGAGGAATCCTTGGGCCCTTCACTGGCTCGCCCTTCAGCTCGGCCACGTCCACTACTGGCCCTGGCCTTTGGCCGGTGCCCCATTTAACGTGTGCTCCGGAGCGATGTTTCTCCACCCATCGCTATCATTCTGCCACCAGGGGATATGTGAGAGTGGGAGTCACCATTTGTCACTGGCAGCAGTGTCACAAGTCACTAGACTTCCAGGTACCAGCTGGCCTAGGCTGCCTTCTGCCCCAGGCAAGGTCCCCAATCCTTTATCCCAGATGCTGACACCTGGGCGCTGGCGGATATTCATTTTTATCAACACAGAGGTCTGAGTGAGGGTCAGCAGGCCAGCCAGGTGAAGTCAAGGCCAGGTGGGCGGGACTAAGGCTCCTTTGCCATCACCATGGAGACAGTCCCACCACCGGAACAGTGGGCGGAGCTTATGATGGGCCTGGTGACAAGACTGAGCCAATGGCAGAGATCTGGCCCGCCAGGCAGATGACACAGGGCCCTCCATTATGACCTATGACACCTAGTGGCCACAGGATTTGAGCACACCCTGGGAAAGCCCACGCAGGCACAGGGGAGCTTCTGGTTCCGACTGGTTCAGGGCATTGCTACAACAGGCCAGGTACCTCTTTCCCACTTTCCAGAGGATATCAGTACGCAGTGCAACCCCACTCAGCATCTCTTGCCTCTCTCTGTCTCTCTCTGGATGTGTTCGCTCTCTGAAATCTCTTCCTTCTCCCCCTGAGTCACTTCACAGCTTGGAGTGCCTGACAGGGTGCCTAGAGACGAAAGAGCAAAGGGGGAAGGCCTCTGGCTCTACTGGTTGCCCATGGGCCGACAAGATCTGCTAGTCTATCTGCAAGGTCTAGAGAGTGGTGATTGACCGGGGATCTACATCACGGGCCGACCCTGGCCAGGTGAAGCTTGCTGACATGTGGCAGCCTCTCCGGAGACTACTAATTCCACTGGTCACATTGTATGCAAATACCCAGCTGAGAGCACAGGGCAGAAAACATTGACACATACCTGCCAGAGGCCTATTCTGGGTCTCAAGAGTCCACCCTGGTCTCCAGCGACTCAGCATCTCAGCACACACTTTGCCTGCACACATGGAATCCGCCTCTCTCCACAAATGCCTTCTCCTGCTAGGAAACACAGGATGTCACTCAGCCAAAGGAGAGCACAGGCAAAGTCAACTGAAGCCCGCGTTTTCACGATTTTGCCCTGTGCTGGTCCACAGCCTCCGGGGCACACTGCGTGTGCGTCACTTCTCCGAAGACAAGGGCGAAATTCGGGCATCCAGGGCCCTAGCAGTCCAGAGTCTGCGGATGGCGGCATATGGATCACCTCTTTGCCACGTACAGGAGGGAGGCCTGGGCCCTAGCCTGGCTCCGCTAGAGCTCCACGACCTCAGCTATTTTCCCTGACCTTTGGCCCGTGCCCCCGTGAGTGTGTGATTTCTAGTTCCACTTCTCCTCCGACCACTCTCAATCCGCCACCTGCGGATACCTCAGCGTGGACACGAACACCTATCACTGTCTGCAGTGTCACGGGTCACTAGGAGTCTAGGCTCAGGCTGACCTTGGCTGTCTTCTGCCCAGGCAAGGAGCCTAATCCTTCAAAGGAAATGAGGACACGTGGTCACTGGCCGACATCCTTTCTTTCATCCACACAGCAGTCTGTACGAGGGTAAAGAGGCCAGGTAGGACAGGTGAAGGCTGAGTGCGGGGCCTAAGGCTTCTTTCTCAATCACCATGGAGACAGCCACCGGAAGGCTGGGCGGAACTTCTGACGGGGACGGGTCACAAACTCCGAGCCAATAGGAGAGGTCCAGCCTAACACGCCAGTTAGGCAGAGGCCTCCATTTTACCCATGGACACACAACGGCCCCTTCTGTCCTTGGCCACAAAATCGAGGGCACCCAGGGAATAACTTCACAGCAGGCAACCCCTGATGGGGACAGGTTCGACACACTGGGACAGCAGGCAGGTACCTCTTGTCCACTTACGCTGGGATATCAGTAGGCAAGGCGCCCTTCCTCAGCATCTGTGGCCCCTCTCTGTATGTGTTCATTCAGAGAAATCTCTCCGTTCTACCCCGAGACAAATCACAGCTATGAGGGGCCGGAGAGAGAGCCTGGAGATGAAACAGGGGAGGCTTCTGGCTGTACCGCGTCCCCGTGGGTAGAGAAGAGCAGTTAGTCTCTCTGGAAGGTCTTAGCTTCTGTTGATTGACATGGGCAATACGGTAGGGGCGGACCCTGGCCAGGTGGAGCTTGTGGGCAGATGCAACCTCTGGGGGAAGAATAATTCCGCTGCTGCTTTGTATGCTGTAAACCTCCCCACGCCAGGTGGGATGGGCAGACAACATTGACCCACAACTGCCAGGGGCCTTTCCTGGGACTGAAGATCCCAACCTGGTCTCAACCTTGTCGCCTTCTCAGCACATACCTTTCCTGCACACATAATCCTGCCTTTCTCCGTCACTGCCTGATCCCACTAGGACAAAAGCATGCCGCCCAAAAAGGCCCATGTCAGGGAAATCGAGGAGACACTGCCATTTTCCACTTTTTTGCTGTCTACATATCCCCGCCTCCGGTGGAAGGCTGCGTATGTGGCCGGGCAGCCAAGGCAAGGCCGAAATCCCGGCATCCTGGGCCCCAGCAATCCAATGGTTTACGGACGTGGGGACCCGGATGACATGTTTCCCACATACAGGAGGAATCCTTGGGCCCTTCACTGGCTCGCCCTTCAGCTCGGCCACGTCCACTACTGGCCCTGGCCTTTGGCCGGTGCCCCATTTAACGTGTGCTCCGGAGCGATGTTTCTCCACCCATCGCTATCATTCTGCCACCAGGGGATATGTGAGAGTGGGAGTCACCATTTGTCACTGGCAGCAGTGTCACAAGTCACTAGACTTCCAGGTACCAGCTGGCCTAGGCTGCCTTCTGCCCCAGACAAGGTCCCGAATCCTTTATCCCAGATGCTGACACCTGGGCGCTGGCGGATATTCATTTTTATCCACACAGAGGTCTGAGTGAGGGTCAGCAGGCCAGCCAGGTGAAGTCAAGGCCAGGTGGGCGGGACTAAGGCTCCTTTGCCATCACCATGGAGACAGTCCCACCACCGGAACAGTGGGCGGAGCTTATGATGGGCCTGGTGACAAGACTGAGCCAATGGCAGAGATCTGGCCCGCCAGGCAGATGACACAGGGCCCTCCATTATGACCTATGACACCTAGTGGCCACAGGATTTGAGCACACCCTGGGAAAGCCCACGCAGGCACAGGGGAGCTTCTGGTTCCGACTGGTTCAGGGCATTGCTACAACAGGCCAGGTACCTCTTTCCCACTTTCCAGAGGATATCAGTACGCAGTGCAACCCCACTCAGCATCTCTTGCCTCTCTCTGTCTCTCTCTGGATGTGTTCGCTCTCTGAAATCTCTTCCTTCTCCCCCTGAGTCACTTCACAGCTTGGAGTGCCTGACAGGGTGCCTAGAGACGAAAGAGCAAAGGGGGAAGGCCTCTGGCTCTACTGGTTGCCCGTGGGCCGACAAGATCTGCTAGTCTATCTGCAAGGTCTAGAGAGTGGTGATTGACCGGGGATCTACATCACGGGCCGACCCTGGCCAGGTGAAGCTTGCTGACATGTGGCAGCCTCTCCGGAGACTACTAATTCCGCTGGTCACATTGTATGCAAATACCCACCTGAGAGCACAGGGCAGAAAACATTGACACATACCTGCCAGAGGCCTATTCTGGGTCTCAAGAGTCCACCCTGGTCTCCAGCGACTCAGCATCTCAGCACACACTTTGCCTGCACACATGGAATCCGCCTCTCTCCACAAATGCCTTCTCCTGCTAGGAAACACAGGATGTCACTCAGCCAAAGGAGAGCACAGGCAAAGTCAACTGAAGCCCGCGTTTTCACGATTTTGCCCTGTGCTGGTCCACAGCCTCCGGGGCACACTGCGTGTGCGTCACTTCTCCAAAGACAAGGCCGAAATTCGGACATCCAGGGCCCTAGCAGTCCAGAGTCTGCGGATGGCGGCATATGGATCACCTCCTTTGCCACGTACAGGAGGGAGGCCTGGGCCCTAGCCCGGCTCCGCTAGCGCTCCACGACCTCAGCTATTTTCCCTGACCTTTGGCCCGTGCCCCTGTGAGTGTGTGATTTCTAGTTCCACTTCTCCTCCGACCACTCTCAATCCGCCACCTGCGGATACCTCAGCGTGGACATGAACATCTATCACTGTCTGCAGTGTCACAGGTCACTAGGAGTCTAGGCTCAGGCTGACCTTGGCTGTCTTCTGCCCAGGCAAGGAGCCTAATCCTTCAAAGGAAATGAGGACACGTGGTCACTGGCCGACATCCTTTCTTTCATCCACACAGCGGTCTGTACGAGGGTAAAGAGGCCAGGTAGGACAGGTGAAGGCTGAGTGCGGGGCCTAAGGCTTCTTTCTCAATCACCATGGAGACAGCCACCGGAAGGCTGGGCGGAACTTCTGACGGGGACGGGTCACAAACTCTGAGCCAATAGGAGAGGTTCAGCCTAACATGCAAGTTAGGCAGAGGCCTCCATTTTACCCATGGACACACAACGGCCCCTTCTGTCCTTGGCCACAAAATCGAGGGCACCCAGGGAATAACTTCACAGCAGGCAACCCCTGATGTGGACAGGTTCGACACGCTGGGACAGCAGGCAGGTACCTCTTGTCCACTTACGCTGGGATATCAGTAGGCAAGGCGCCCTTCCTCAGCATCTGTGGCCCCTCTCTGTATGTGTTCATTCAGAGAAATCTCTCCGTTCTACCCCGAGACAAATCACAGCTATGAGGGGCCGGAGAGAGAGCCTGGAGATGAAACAGGGGAGGCTTCTGGCTGTACCGCGTCCCCGTGGGTAGAGAAGAGCAGTTAGTCTCTCTGGAAGGTCTTAGCTTCTGTTGATTGACATGGGCAATACGGTAGGGGCGGACCCTGGCCAGGTGGAGCTTGTGGGCAGATGCAACCTCTGGGGGAAGAATAATTCCGCTGCTGCTTTGTATGCTGTAAACCTCCCCACGCCAGGTGGGATGGGCAGACAACATTGACCCACAACTGCCAGGGGCCTTTCCTGGGACTGAAGATCCCAACCTGGTCTCAACCTTGTCGCCTTCTCAGCACATACCTTTCCTGCACACATAATCCTGCCTTTCTCCGTCACTGCCTGATCCCACTAGGACAAAAGCATGCCGCCCAAAAAGGCCCATGTCAGGGAAATCGAGGAGACACTGCCATTTTCCACATTTTTGCTGTCTACATATCCCCGCCTCCGGTGGAAGGCTGCGTATGTGGCCGGGCAGCCAAGGCAAGGCCGAAATCCCGGCATCCTGGGCCCCAGCAATCCAATGGTTTACGGACGTGGGGACCCGGATGACATGTTTCCCACATACAGGAGGAATCCTTGGGCCCTTCACTGGCTCGCCCTTCAGCTCGGCCACGTCCACTACTGGCCCTGGCCTTTGGCCGGTGCCCCATTTAACGTGTGCTCCGGAGCGATGTTTCTCCACCCATCGCTATCATTCTGCCACCAGGGGATATGTGAGAGTGGGAGTCACCATTTGTCACTGGCAGCAGTGTCACAAGTCACTAGACTTCCAGGTACCAGCTGGCCTAGGCTGCCTTCTGCCCCAGGCAAGGTCCCGAATCCTTTATCCCAGATGCTGACACCTGGGCGCTGGCGGATATTCATTTTTATCAACACAGAGGTCTGAGTGAGGGTCAGCAGGCCAGCCAGGTGAAGTCAAGGCCAGGTGGGCGGGACTAAGGCTCCTTTGCCATCACCATGGAGACAGTCCCACCACCGGAACAGTGGGCGGAGCTTATGATGGGCCTGGTGACAAGACTGAGCCAATGGCAGAGATCTGGCCCGCCAGGCAGATGACACAGGGCCCTCCATTATGACCTATGACACCTAGTGGCCACAGGATTTGAGCACACCCTGGGAAAGCCCACGCAGGCACAGGGGAGCTTCTGGTTCCGACTGGTTCAGGGCATTGCTACAACAGGCCAGGTACCTCTTTCCCACTTTCCAGAGGATATCAGTACGCAATGCAACCCCACTCAGCATCTCTTGCCTCTCTCTGTCTCTCTCTGGATGTGTTCGCTCTCTGAAATCTCTTCCTTCTCCCCCTGAGTCACTTCACAGCTTGGAGTGCCTGACAGGGTGCCTAGAGACGAAAGAGCAAAGGGGGAAGGCCTCTGGCTCTACTGGTTGCCCGTGGGCCGACAAGATCTGCTGGTCTATCTGCAACGTCTAGAGAGTGGTGATTGACCGGGGATCTACATCACGGGCCGACCCTGGCCAGGTGAAGCTTGCTGACATGTGGCAGCCTCTCCGGAGACTACTAATTCCACTGGTCACATTGTATGCAAATACCCAGCTGAGAGCACAGGGCAGAAAACATTGACACATACCTGCCAGAGGCCTATTCTGGGTCTCAAGAGTCCACCCTGGTCTCCAGCGACTCAGCATCTCAGCACACACTTTGCCTGCACACATGGAATCCGCCTCTCTCCACAAATGCCTTCTCCTGCTAGGAAACACAGGATGTCACTCAGCCAAAGGAGAGCACAGGCAAAGTCAACTGAAGCCCGCGTTTTCACGATTTTGCCCTGTGCTGGTCCACAGCCTCCGGGGCACACTGCGTGTGCGTCACTTCTCCAAAGACAAGGCAGAAATTCGGGCATCCAGGGCCCTAGCAGTCCAGAGTCTGCGGATGGCGGCATATGGATCACCTCTTTGCCACGTACAGGAGGGAGGCCTGGGCCCTAGCCTGGCTCCGCTAGAGCTCCACGACCTCAGCTATTTTCCCTGACCTTTGGCCCGTGCCCCCGTGAGTGTGTGATTTCTAGTTCCACTTCTCCTCCGACCACTCTCAATCCGCCACCTGCGGATACCTCAGCGTGGAGATCAACATCTATCACTGTCTGCAGTGTCACGGGTCACTAGGAGTCTAGGCTCAGGCTGACCTTGGCTGTCTTCTGCCCAGGCAAGGAGCCTAATCCTTCAAAGGAAATGAGGACACGTGGTCACTGGCCGACATCCTTTCTTTCATCCACACAGCGGTCTGTACGAGGGTAAAGAGGCCAGGTAGGACAGGTGAAGGCTGAGTGTGGGGCCTAAGGCTTCTTTCTCAATCACCATGGAGACAGCCACCGGAAGGCTGGGCGGAACTTCTGACGGGGACGGGTCACAAACTCTGAGCCAATAGGAGAGTTCCAGCCTAACATGCAAGTTAGGCAGAGGCCTCCATTTTACCCATGGACACACAACGGCCCCTTCTGTCCTTGGCCACAAAATCGAAGGCACCCAGGGAATAACTTCACAGCAGGCAACCCCTGATGTGGACAGGTTCGACACGCTGGGACAGCAGGCAGGTACCTCTTGTCCACTTACGCTGGGATATCAGTAGGCAAGGCGCCCTTCCTCAGCATCTGTGGCCCCTCTCTGTATGTGTTCACTCAGAGAAATCTCTCCGTTCTACCCCTGAGACAAATCACAGCTATGAGGGGCCGGAGAGAGAGCCTGGAGATGAAACAGGGGAGGCTTCTGGCTGTACCGCGTCCCCGTGGGTAGAGAAGAGCAGTTAGTCTCTCTGGAAGGTCTTAGCTTCTGTTGATTGACATGGGCAATACGGTAGGGGCGGACCCTGGCCAGGTGGAGCTTGTGGGCAGATGCAACCTCTGGGGGAAGAATAATTCCGCTGCTGCTTTGTATGCTGTAAACCTCCCCACGCCAGGTGGGATGGGCAGACAACATTGACCCACAACTGCCAGGGGCCTTTCCTGGGACTGAAGATCCCAACCTGGTCTCAACCTTGTCGCCTTCTCAGCACATACCTTTCCTGCACACATAATCCTGCCTTTCTCCGTCACTGCCTGATCCCACTAGGACAAAAGCATGCCGCCCAAAAAGGCCCATGTCAGGGAAATCGAGGAGACACTGCCATTTTCCACATTTTTGCTGTCTACATATCCCCGCCTCCGGTGGAAGGCTGCGTATGTGGCCGGGCAGCCAAGGCAAGGCCGAAATCCCGGCATCCTGGGCCCCAGCAATCCAATGGTTTACGGACGTGGGGACCCGGATGACATGTTTCCCACATACAGGAGGAATCCTTGGGCCCTTCACTGGCTCGCCCTTCAGCTCGGCCACGTCCACTACTGGCCCTGGCCTTTGGCCGGTGCCCCATTTAACGTGTGCTCCGGAGCGATGTTTCTCCACCCATCGCTATCATTCTGCCACCAGGGGATATGTGAGAGTGGGAGTCACCATTTGTCACTGGCAGCAGTGTCACAAGTCACTAGACTTCCAGGTACCAGCTGGCCTAGGCTGCCTTCTGCCCCAGACAAGGTCCCGAATCCTTTATCCCAGATGCTGACACCTGGGCGCTGGCGGATATTCATTTTTATCCACACAGAGGTCTGAGTGAGGGTCAGCAGGCCAGCCAGGTGAAGTCAAGGCCAGGTGGGCGGGACTAAGGCTCCTTTGCCATCACCATGGAGACAGTCCCACCACCGGAACAGTGGGCGGAGCTTATGATGGGCCTGGTGACAAGACTGAGCCAATGGCAGAGATCTGGCCCGCCAGGCAGATGACACAGGGCCCTCCATTATGACCTATGACACCTAGTGGCCACAGGATTTGAGCACACCCTGGGAAAGCCCACGCAGGCACAGGGGAGCTTCTGGTTCCGACTGGTTCAGGGCATTGCTACAACAGGCCAGGTACCTCTTTCCCACTTTCCAGAGGATATCAGTACGCAGTGCAACCCCACTCAGCATCTCTTGCCTCTCTCTGTCTCTCTCTGGATGTGTTCGCTCTCTGAAATCTCTTCCTTCTCCCCCTGAGTCACTTCACAGCTTGGAGTGCCTGACAGGGTGCCTAGAGACGAAAGAGCAAAGGGGGAAGGCCTCTGGCTCTACTGGTTGCCCGTGGGCCGACAAGATCTGCTAGTCTATCTGCAAGGTCTAGAGAGTGGTGATTGACCGGGGATCTACATCACGGGCCGACCCTGGCCAGGTGAAGCTTGCTGACATGTGGCAGCCTCTCCGGAGACTACTAATTCCGCTGGTCACATTGTATGCAAATACCCACCTGAGAGCACAGGGCAGAAAACATTGACACATACCTGCCAGAGGCCTATTCTGGGTCTCAAGAGTCCACCCTGGTCTCCAGCGACTCAGCATCTCAGCACACACTTTGCCTGCACACATGGAATCCGCCTCTCTCCACAAATGCCTTCTCCTGCTAGGAAACACAGGATGTCACTCAGCCAAAGGAGAGCACAGGCAAAGTCAACTGAAGCCCGCGTTTTCACGATTTTGCCCTGTGCTGGTCCACAGCCTCCGGGGCACACTGCGTGTGCGTCACTTCTCCAAAGACAAGGCCGAAATTCGGACATCCAGGGCCCTAGCAGTCCAGAGTCTGCGGATGGCGGCATATGGATCACCTCCTTTGCCACGTACAGGAGGGAGGCCTGGGCCCTAGCCCGGCTCCGCTAGCGCTCCACGACCTCAGCTATTTTCCCTGACCTTTGGCCCGTGCCCCTGTGAGTGTGTGATTTCTAGTTCCACTTCTCCTCCGACCACTCTCAATCCGCCACCTGCGGATACCTCAGCGTGGACATGAACATCTATCACTGTCTGCAGTGTCACAGGTCACTAGGAGTCTAGGCTCAGGCTGACCTTGGCTGTCTTCTGCCCAGGCAAGGAGCCTAATCCTTCAAAGGAAATGAGGACACGTGGTCACTGGCCGACATCCTTTCTTTCATCCACACAGCGGTCTGTACGAGGGTAAAGAGGCCAGGTAGGACAGGTGAAGGCTGAGTGCGGGGCCTAAGGCTTCTTTCTCAATCACCATGGAGACAGCCACCGGAAGGCTGGGCGGAACTTCTGACGGGGACGGGTCACAAACTCTGAGCCAATAGGAGAGGTTCAGCCTAACATGCAAGTTAGGCAGAGGCCTCCATTTTACCCATGGACACACAACGGCCCCTTCTGTCCTTGGCCACAAAATCGAGGGCACCCAGGGAATAACTTCACAGCAGGCAACCCCTGATGTGGACAGGTTCGACACGCTGGGACAGCAGGCAGGTACCTCTTGTCCACTTACGCTGGGATATCAGTAGGCAAGGCGCCCTTCCTCAGCATCTGTGGCCCCTCTCTGTATGTGTTCATTCAGAGAAATCTCTCCGTTCTACCCCGAGACAAATCACAGCTATGAGGGGCCGGAGAGAGAGCCTGGAGATGAAACAGGGGAGGCTTCTGGCTGTACCGCGTCCCCGTGGGTAGAGAAGAGCAGTTAGTCTCTCTGGAAGGTCTTAGCTTCTGTTGATTGACATGGGCAATACGGTAGGGGCGGACCCTGGCCAGGTGGAGCTTGTGGGCAGATGCAACCTCTGGGGGAAGAATAATTCCGCTGCTGCTTTGTATGCTGTAAACCTCCCCACGCCAGGTGGGATGGGCAGACAACATTGACCCACAACTGCCAGGGGCCTTTCCTGGGACTGAAGTTCCCAACCTGGTCTCAACCTTGTCGCCTTCTCAGCACATACCTTTCCTGCACACATAATCCTGCCTTTCTCCGTCACTGCCTGATCCCACTAGGACAAAAGCATGCCGCCCAAAAAGGCCCATGTCAGGGAAATCGAGGAGACACTGCCATTTTCCACATTTTTGCTGTCTACATATCCCCGCCTCCGGTGGAAGGCTGCGTATGTGGCCGGGCAGCCAAGGCAAGGCCGAAATCCCGGCATCCTGGGCCCCAGCAATCCAATGGTTTACGGACGTGGGGACCCGGATGACATGTTTCCCACATACAGGAGAAATCCTTGGGCCCTTCACTGGCTCGCCCTTCAGCTCGGCCACGTCCACTACTGGCCCTGGCCTTTGGCCGGTGCCCCATTTAACGTGTGCTCCGGAGCGATGTTTCTCCACCCATCGCTATCATTCTGCCACCAGGGGATATGTGAGAGTGGGAGTCACCATTTGTCACTGGCAGCAGTGTCACAAGTCACTAGACTTCCAGGTACCAGCTGGCCTAGGCTGCCTTCTGCCCCAGGCAAGGTCCCGAATCCTTTATCCCAGATGCTGACACCTGGGCGCTGGCGGATATTCATTTTTATCAACACAGAGGTCTGAGTGAGGGTCAGCAGGCCAGCCAGGTGAAGTCAAGGCCAGGTGGGCGGGACTAAGGCTCCTTTGCCATCACCATGGAGACAGTCCCACCACCGGAACAGTGGGCGGAGCTTATGATGGGCCTGGTGACAAGACTGAGCCAATGGCAGAGATCTGGCCCGCCAGGCAGATGACACAGGGCCCTCCATTATGACCTATGACACCTAGTGGCCACAGGATTTGAGCACACCCTGGGAAAGCCCACGCAGGCACAGGGGAGCTTCTGGTTCCGACTGGTTCAGGGCATTGCTACAACAGGCCAGGTACCTCTTTCCCACTTTCCAGAGGATATCAGTACGCAGTGCAACCCCACTCAGCATCTCTTGCCTCTCTCTGTCTCTCTCTGGATGTGTTCGCTCTCTGAAATCTCTTCCTTCTCCCCCTGAGTCACTTCACAGCTTGGAGTGCCTGACAGGGTGCCTAGAGACGAAAGAGCAAAGGGGGAAGGCCTCTGGCTCTACTGGTTGCCCATGGGCCGACAAGATCTGCTAGTCTATCTGCAAGGTCTAGAGAGTGGTGATTGACCGGGGATCTACATCACGGGCCGACCCTGGCCAGGTGAAGCTTGCTGACATGTGGCAGCCTCTCCGGAGACTACTAATTCCGCTGGTCACATTGTATGCAAATACCCAGCTGAGAGCACAGGGCAGAAAACATTGACACATACCTGCCAGAGGCCTATTCTGGGTCTCAAGAGTCCACCCTGGTCTCCAGCGACTCAGCATCTCAGCACACACTTTGCCTGCACACATGGAATCCGCCTCTCTCCACAAATGCCTTCTCCTGCTAGGAAACACAGGATGTCACTCAGCCAAAGGAGAGCACAGGCAAAGTCAACTGAAGCCCGCGTTTTCACGATTTTGCCCTGTGCTGGTCCACAGCCTCCGGGGCACACTGCGTGTGCGTCACTTCTCCGAAGACAAGGCCGAAATTCGGGCATCCAGGGCCCTAGCAGTCCAGAGTCTGCGGATGGCGGCATATGGATCACCTCCTTTGCCACGTACAGGAGGGAGGCCTGGGCCCTAGCCCGGCTCCGCTAGAGCTCCACGACCTCAGCTATTTTCCCTGACCTTTGGCCCGTGCCCCTGTGAGTGTGTGATTTCTAGTTCCACTTCTCCTCCGACCGCTCTCAATCCGCCACCTGCGGATACCTCAGCGTGGACATGAACATCTATCACTGTCTGCAGTGTCACAGGTCACTAGGAGTCTAGGCTCAGGCTGACCTTGGCTGTCTTCTGCCCAGGCAAGGAGCCTAATCCTTCAAAGGAAATGAGGACACGTGGTCACTGGCCGACATCCTTTCTTTCATCCACACAGCGGTCTGTACGAGGGTAAAGAGGCCAGGTAGGACAGGTGAAGGCTGAGTGCGGGGCCTAAGGCTTCTTTCTCAATCACCATGGAGACAGCCACCGGAAGGCTGGGCGGAACTTCTGACGGGGACGGGTCACAAACTCTGAGCCAATAGAGAGGTTCAGCCTAACCATGCAAGTTAGGCAGAGGCCTCCATTTTACCCATGGACACACAACGGCCCCTTCTGTCCTTGGCCACAAAATCGAGGGCACCCAGGGAATAACTTCACAGCAGGCAACCCCTGATGTGGACAGGTTCGACACGCTGGGACAGCAGGCAGGTACCTCTTGTCCACTTACGCTGGGATATCAGTAGGCAAGGCGCCCTTCCTCAGCATCTGTGGCCCCTCTCTGTATGTGTTCATTCAGAGAAATCTCAATACTATCTCTCTATG
>NW_026975304.1:0-87265 GCF_030014295.1 Loxodonta africana | reverse complement strand
ATTTGAGACAATTCGACGGGATTCGGTGAGATTCCGCGAGATTTGATGCGTTTTGGTGGGATTTGATGGAATTCGACGAGATCCGATGCAATAGGATGCAATTAAGTGTGTTTTGGCTCGATTTTGCTGGGTTCAGATTGTCTCTATTTGGCTCATTTCAGCTCCACTAGGCTCCATTCATCCCGAATCTGATCGACTCGACTCGATTCGGCTCATTTTGGTCATATGTGGTCCTATTCAGCGTTATTCGGCTCTATTCAACTCTTTTCTACTCTCTGCATCTCTGTTCGAATCCATTTGACTCCATTCCACACCATTCTATTCCATTCTACACTACTGTATTCTACAAAACCCTCCCCCACCCTAGCCTATCCTAATCTAGTCTGCTCTTTTCTAGTCTCCTTTTCTATTTTCTCTGTTCCATCCTATGCTACTCTACCATACCCTGCACTAAGCTAACCTACCCTGACCTATGCTGTTCTATTCTATTTCCTTCTATTTTCTCTGTTCCACCGTATGCTTCCCTACCCTATGCTACCCCACCGTACCATACTCTACTACTTAGGGTTACTCAATAAGGGTCCTAATTAAGGGGAGTAGTTCGGGCAAGGGTACTCCTTAAGGCAAGTGTACTAGTTCAGGCTACTAGTTAAGGCCAGGGTACTAGTTATGCAAGGGCACTAGTTAAGGCCAGGCTACTAGTTAAGGCATGGGTACTTGTTGAGGGTACTGGTTAAGGCAAGGGTACCAGTTCAGGCTACTTGTTAAGGACATACTACTAGTGAAGGCAAGGGTACTAGTGAAGACTACTGGTTAAGGCAAGGGTACTTGTTAGGACTACTAGTTAAGGCAAGGGTACTAGATTAGGCTAAGAGTTCAGGCAAGGGTACTCGTTCAGATTACTGACTTAGGGTACTATTCAAGACTAGTTGTCTAGGCTACTGCTCTATGCCACTAGTCTAGCTGACTAGTCCAGCTTACTAGTCTAGGCTTCTACTCTAGCCTTCTCTTGTCTACTCTAATGTAGTCTACTTGCATCTACCCTAGTCTTCCTATCATAAACTACCCTACCCTAACCTATTCTAATCGATTCCATTTGATTCGATTCAAAGCATTTCGATGCGACCGGACACCATCACGCTTGAGTCGGCTCGATTCCGCAACATCAGCTCGATTCAGCTCGATTTGGCTCGAATCGCTTCAATTCAGCTCGTTTCCACTCGGTTCAGCCTTATTCGGCCCTATTTGGCTCGATTCGACTCTTTTCTACTCTATTTGTCTCTGTTCGACTCCATTTGACTCCACTCTTCTCCATTCTATGCTATTCTACTCTATTCTGTTCTACTCTACCCTACGATACTCTAATCTATTCGATTGGATGCGATTCTTAGCAATTCGGTGTGATTCATCTCGTTTTGTTTCCATTTGACTCGATTCGGCCAGAATTGGCTCTATTCAGCTATATCCTGCACTCTTTGACTCTATTTGACTCAATTCTACTCTGCTCTACTCTTGTCTGCTTTACTCTCTCTACTCTACCCTACTGTACTATATTCTATTCTGTACTATTCTGTTCTATTCTACCCACCCGCCCCTCCCCTACCCTTCCCTAATCTATTTGATTAGATTCGATGTGACGTATTTCCACGCGATTTGACGCGATTAGGCTTGAATCAGCTCGATTCAGTTCGAATCGGCTCTATTCGGCTCGACTTGGCTCCATTTCACTCCATTCGGCTCGATTAGGCTCGAATTCCATCGATTCTGCTGGATTCTGCTCGATTAGGCCTTATTTGGGCCTATTCGGCCCTATTCTGCTCTATTAGACTCTTTTGTAATCTATTCATATCTATCCGTCTCTATTGGACTCCGTTCAACTCCATTCCTCACTATTTTCCTCTCTTCTATTCTACCCTTCCCTACCCTAATCTCTTCTAATCGATTCGATTTGATTTGACGCGATTCGAAGCAACCGGACGTGATTCGTCTCGTTTTGTCTCCACTCGGCTCAATTCGGCTATGTTCTCTCTCTTTGACTCTATTCTATTCTGTTGTATTCTTTCTGTTCTGTTCTATTCTCTCCTATTCTGTTGTACTCTATTCTATTCTACCCTACCCGACCCAACGGCACCCCACCCGAACCTTCCCTACTTTAATCTATTGGATGCAATTCGATTCCGTGCAACGCGATTTGATAGGACTTGACTGGATTCGGCAAATCTGAAGGGATTTGATGATATTCCATGCGACTCGACGTGATTCAGTAGGATTCTCTGAGGTTTGACGCAATTCGAAGTTATTCGACGTGATTCGATGGGATTCGACACGATATGAAGCAATTTGACCTTGTTTGATTCAAAACGATGTGACTCGACTCGATTCGACCTGATTCGATTCAACGCTGTTCGGTGACAGTCAGTGCGATTCTGCTTGATTCCGCTCGATTAGGTGTGATTCGGCAGTATACAGCTTTTCTCGGCTGTATTCAGCTCCAATCGTCTCTATTCAGCTTATTCGGCTCTATTCGACTGTATTCGTCTCTACTCTTTTCCACTCGATTCTATTCCTTCTATTCTGTTCTAATCTCTTCTATTCCACTCTACTCTGTTCTATTCTCCCCTCCCCTCCCCTCCCCTCCCCTTCTCTAATCTATACGTCTCGATTGGATTTGACGCGTTGAACGCGATTCGAGGCGATGAAGCTTGAATCGGCTCGATTCGGCTCGATTTGGCTCTATTCGGCTCAGTTAGGCTCCATTCAGCTTGTTTTGGCTTGAATCGCTTCGAATCTGCTCGATTTGGCCTTCTTCGGCCCTATTCTGCTCTATTCGACTCTTTTCTACTCTATTCGTTTCTACTTGACTCCATTCTACTCCATTCTATTCATTCCACACTATTCTACTCTATTCTGCTCTACCCTACCCAACACCACTCTAATTTACTCTACTTGCTTCTACACGATTCCTCTCATTTTGTCTGCATTTGGCTCTATTCAGCTCTATTCTACTCTTCTCTACTCTATTGTATTGTTTCTACTCTGTTCTGTACTATTCTACTCTATTCTACCCTACCCTATGCTACCCAACTCTAAGGTATTGTAATCCACTTGATTGGATTTGATTCAACCCATTTCGACGCGATTCGGCTGGATTTGGCTCTGTTCAAATCTATTCTACTCTACTCTATTCCCCTCTACTCTACTCTAGCCTACTCTTTTCTGTATTCGTTCTGTGTTGTTCTGTTCTATTTTGTTGTGTTCTGTTCTGTTTTATTCTATTCTACTCTATTCTACCCTACTCTAGCCTACCCGAACCTCCCCTACTCTAGTCTATTCAATTGAATTCGAGAAATTTTGACGCGACTAGGGGCCGAATCGGTGTGATTCATGTCCATTCGGCTCCATTTGTCTCGAATAGTGTCGATTCAGCTCGATTAGCCTCGATTTGGCTCCATTAGGCTCGATTCACTGGATTCGGCTCGATTTCGCTCAATTCAGCTCGATTTGGCCCTCTTTGGCCCTCTTCGGCTCTCTTCAGCTCTTTTCTACTCTACTCGATTCCATTGCACACCATTCTACTCCATTCTACGCTCTTCTACTATACCCTACTGTAATTGATTCGATGGGATTCGACGCCAGTCGACGCGATTTGTCTCGTTTCGTCTCCATTCAGCTTGATTCGACTCTGTTCTACTCTACTCTATTCTACTCTACACTATTCTGCTCTGCTCTACCCTTTTCTACTCTATTCTATTGTATCCTTTCCATTCTCTTCTACTGTGTTCAAGTCTACTCTATTCCATCCTACCCTAATCTAATCTATTCTACTGGATTCGATTCCACGCATCTCGATGCGATTCGGCTCAAATCGGCTCCTTTCCACTCCATTCATCCCCAATCGGCTCAAATCGGTTCGATTCAGCTCTAATCGGCTCCATTCGGCTCCATTCAGCTCGAATAGGCTCTATTCAGCTCTATTCGGCTCTATTAGGCTCTACTCAACTCTATTATCTCTTTTTGACTCCACTCGACTCCATGCTACACCATTCTACTCCATCCTAAACTATTCTCTACTGTATTGTATTGTACTCTACCCTACTCTAGTCTATTCTATTTGATTGGATTGGAATTGATCAGATTCAATGCAATTCGACGGGATTCGACGCGATACGGCACGATTCCACGGGATTCGGCGTGATTCGTCTTGGTTTCTATCCATTTAGCTCTTTTGGGCTCTATTTGGCTCTATTCGGCAATGTTCGACTCTGCTCTACTCTACTCTTCTATACTCTGCTCGTCTCGACCCTATTCTTTCAGTTCTGTTCTGTTCTGTTCTACTGCACTCTATTCTACCCTACCCTACCCTAACTTAGCCTACTGTAATCTGTTCTATGCTATTCGACACACCTGAATGGGATTCGACCTGATTCGGGTCATATCGGCTCCATTCATCTCCTTTCTGCTCCATTAAACTCGATTCGGTTCTATTCGGCTCTTTCCCACTCTATTCGGCTCTTTTTGGCAGTATTCGACTCTATTTGACTCTAGTCTACTCGATTCTTTCTGTTCTGTTCTATTCTACTCTATTCTATTCTTCTCTACCCTACCCTAACCTTACCTTCCCCACACTAATCTATTTGATTCGATTCGACACGTTTCAAACGACTCGACATGATTCATCTCGATTCACCTTGAATTTGGTCAATTCGGCTGTATTCAGCTCTGTTTGGCTCTTTTCGGCTCTCTTCAACTCAATTTGACTCTATTCTACTGGACCCGACTCTACTTAATTCTATTCTCTTCTTTCTATTGTGTTCTGTTGTGTTGTAGTCTAGCCTCTCCTGCCGTACCCTCCTCTACTCTAATCTATTCGATTCAACGCATTTCGACGCGATTCCATGTGATTAGGCTTGAATCGGCTCGATTTAGCTCTATTTGGCTTGAATTGGGTCAATTCGTCTCGATTCTGCTCAATTCAGCATAATTAGGCTCGAGTGAACCTTATTCAGCCCTGTTCAGCTCTACTCAACCCTTTCTACTTTGTCTCTATTTGGCTCCATTCAACTCCCTTCCACACCATTCTACTCTTTTCTACTCTATTCTATTCTGTTCTACCCTACCCTACTCTAATCTATTCTAATCGATTGGATTCATCACGATTTGTCTCCTTTCCTCTCCATTCGAATCGATTCGGCTTGAATTGGATCTATTCATCTATATTCTGCACTACCCGACTCTGACTATTCCACTCTACTCAACTCTACTCCATTCTACTCTTGGTATTCTCTTCTGTTCTACTCTATTCTATTCTTCTGTGCCCTTCCCTACTGAATCCCAGTCTAACCTACACTACTCTAATCTATTCAATTTAATTCGATTCCATTCAGTTTGACACCATTCGACCCGATTTGAGACAATTCGACGGGATTCGGTGAGATTCCGCGAGATTTGATGCGTTTTGGTGGGATTTGATGGAATTCGACGAGATCCGATGCAATAGGATGCAATTAAGTGTGTTTTGGCTCGATTTTGCTGGGTTCAGATTGTCTCTATTTGGCTCATTTCAGCTCCACTAGGCTCCATTCATCCCGAATCTGATCGACTCGACTCGATTCGGCTCATTTTGGTCATATGTGGTCCTATTCAGCGTTATTCGGCTCTATTCAACTCTTTTCTACTCTCTGCATCTCTGTTCGAATCCATTTGACTCCATTCCACACCATTCTATTCCATTCTACACTACTGTATTCTACAAAACCCTCCCCCACCCTAGCCTATCCTAATCTAGTCTGCTCTTTTCTAGTCTCCTTTTCTATTTTCTCTGTTCCATCCTATGCTACTCTACCATACCCTGCACTAAGCTAACCTACCCTGACCTATGCTGTTCTATTCTATTTCCTTCTATTTTCTCTGTTCCACCGTATGCTTCCCTACCCTATGCTACCCCACCGTACCATACTCTACTACTTAGGGTTACTCAATAAGGGTCCTAATTAAGGGGAGTAGTTCGGGCAAGGGTACTCCTTAAGGCAAGTGTACTAGTTCAGGCTACTAGTTAAGGCCAGGGTACTAGTTATGCAAGGGCACTAGTTAAGGCCAGGCTACTAGTTAAGGCATGGGTACTTGTTGAGGGTACTGGTTAAGGCAAGGGTACCAGTTCAGGCTACTTGTTAAGGACATACTACTAGTGAAGGCAAGGGTACTAGTGAAGACTACTGGTTAAGGCAAGGGTACTTGTTAGGACTACTAGTTAAGGCAAGGGTACTAGATTAGGCTAAGAGTTCAGGCAAGGGTACTCGTTCAGATTACTGACTTAGGGTACTATTCAAGACTAGTTGTCTAGGCTACTGCTCTATGCCACTAGCCTAGCTGACTAGTCCAGCTTACTAGTCTAGGCTTCTACTCTAGCCTTCTCTTGTCTACTCTAATGTAGTCTACTTGCATCTACCCTAGTCTTCCTATCATAAACTACCCTACCCTAACCTATTCTAATCGATTCCATTTGATTCGATTCAAAGCATTTCGATGCGACCGGACACCATCACGCTTGAGTCGGCTCGATTCCGCAACATCAGCTCGATTCAGCTCGATTTGGCTCGAATCGCTTCAATTCAGCTCGTTTCCACTCGGTTCAGCCTTATTCGGCCCTATTTGGCTCGATTCGACTCTTTTCTACTCTATTTGTCTCTTTTCGACTCCATTTGACTCCACTCTTCTCCATTCTATGCTATTCTACTCTATTCTGTTCTACTCTACCCTACGATACTCTAATCTATTCGATTGGATGCGATTCTTAGCAATTCGGTGTGATTCATCTCGTTTTGTTTCCATTTGACTCGATTCGGCCAGAATTGGCTCTATTCAGCTATATCCTGCACTCTTTGACTCTATTTGACTCAATTCTACTCTGCTCTACTCTTGTCTGCTTTACTCTCTCTACTCTACCCTACTGTACTATATTCTATTCTGTACTATTCTGTTCTATTCTACCCACCCGCCCCTCCCCTACCCTTCCCTAATCTATTTGATTAGATTCGATGTGACGTATTTCCACGCGATTTGACGCGATTAGGCTTGAATCAGCTCGATTCAGTTCGAATCGGCTCTATTCGGCTCGACTTGGCTCCATTTCACTCCATTCGGCTCGATTAGGCTCGAATTCCATCGATTCTGCTGGATTCTGCTCGATTAGGCCTTATTTGGGCCTATTCGGCCCTATTCTGCTCTATTAGACTCTTTTGTACTCTATTCATATCTATCCGTCTCTATTGGACTCCGTTCAACTCCATTCCTCACTATTTTCCTCTCTTCTATTCTACCCTTCCCTACCCTAATCTCTTCTAATCGATTCGATTTGATTTGACGCGATTCGAAGCAACCGGACGTGATTCGTCTCATTTTGTCTCCACTCGGCTCAATTCGGCTATGTTCTCTGTCTTTGACTCTACTCTATTCTGTTGTATTCTTTCTGTTCTGCTCTATTCTCCCCTATTCTGTTGTACTCTATTCTATTCTACCCTACCCGACCCAACGGCACCCCACCCGAACCTTCCCTACTTTAATCTATTGGATGCAATTCGATTCCGTGCAACGCGATTTGATAGGACTTGACTGGATTCGGCAAGATCTGAAGGGATTTGATGAGATTCCATGCGACTCGACGTGATTCAGTAGGATTCTCTGAGGTTTGACGCAATTCGAAGTTATTCGACGTGATTCGATGGGATTCGACACGATATGAAGCAATTTGACCTTGTTTGATTCAAAACGATGTGACTCGACTCGATTCGACCTGATTCGATTCAACGCTGTTCGGTGACAGTCAGTGCGATTCTGCTTGATTCCGCTCGATTAGGTGTGATTCGGCAGTATACAGCTCTTTTCGGCTGTATTCAGCTCCATTCGTCTCTATTCAGCTTATTTGGCTCTATTCGACTGTATTCGACTCTACTCTTTTCCACTCGATTCTACTCGATTCTATTCCTTCTATTCTGTTCTAATCTCTTCTATTCCACTCTACTCTGTTCTATTCTCCCCTCCCCTCCCCTCCCCTTCTCTAATCTATACGTCTCGATTGGATTTGACGCGTTGAACGCGATTCGAGGCGATGAAGCTTGAATCGGCTCGATTCGGCTCGATTTGGCTCTATTCGGCTCAGTTAGGCTCCATTCAGCTTGTTTTGGCTTGAATCGCTTCGAATCTGCTCGATTTGGCCTTCTTCGGCCCTATTCTGCTCTATTCGACTCTTTTCTACTCTATTCGTTTCTACTTGACTCCATTCTACTCCATTCTATTCATTCCACACTATTCTACTCTATTCTGCTCTACCCTACCCAACACCACTCTAATTTACTCTACTTGCTTCTACACGATTCCTCTCATTTTGTCTGCATTTGGCTCTATTCAGCTCTATTCTACTCTTCTCTACTCTATTGTATTGTTTCTACTCTGTTCTGTACTATTCTACTCTATTCTACCCTACCCTATGCTACCCAACTCTAAGGTATTGTAATCCACTTGATTGGATTTGATTCAACCCATTTCGACGCGATTCGGCTGGATTTGGCTCTGTTCAAATCTATTCTACTCTACTCTATTCCCCTCTACTCTACTCTAGCCTACTCTTTTCTGTATTCGTTCTGTGTTGTTCTGTTCTATTTTGTTGTGTTCTGTTCTGTTTTATTCTATTCTACTCTATTCTACCCTACTCTAGCCTACCCGAACCTCCCCTACTCTAGTCTATTCAATTGAATTCGAGAAATTTTGACGCGACTAGGGGCCGAATCGGTGTGATTCATGTCCATTCGGCTCCATTTGTCTCGAATAGTGTCGATTCAGCTCGATTAGCCTCGATTTGGCTCCATTAGGCTCGATTCACTGGATTCGGCTCGATTTCGCTCAATTCAGCTCGATTTGGCCCTCTTTGGCCCTCTTCGGCTCTCTTCAGCTCTTTTCTACTCTACTCGATTCCATTGCACACCATTCTACTCCATTCTACGCTCTTCTACTATACCCTACTGTAATTGATTCGATGGGATTCGACGCCATTCGACGCGATTTGTCTCGTTTCGTCTCCATTCAGCTTGATTCGACTCTGTTCTACTCTACTCTATTCTACTCTACACTATTCTGCTCTGCTCTACCCTTTTCTACTCTATTCTATTGTATCCTTTCCATTCTCTTCTACTGTGTTCAAGTCTACTCTATTCCATCCTACCCTAATCTAATCTATTCTACTGGATTCGATTCCACGCATCTCGATGCGATTCGGCTCAAATCGGCTCCTTTCCACTCCATTCATCCCCAATCGGCTCAATTCGGTTCGATTCAGCTCTAATCGGCTCCATTCGGCTCTAGTCAGCTCGAATAGGCTCTATTCAGCTCTATCCGGCTCTATTAGGCTCTACTCAACTCTATTATCTCTTTTCGACTCCACTCGACTCCATGCTACACCATTCTACTCCATCCTAAACTTTTCTCTACTGTATTGTATTGTACTCTACCCTACTCTAGTCTATTCTATTTGATTGGATTGGAATTGATCAGATTCAATGCAATTCGACGGGATTCGACGCGATACGGCACGATTCCACGGGATTCGGCGTGATTCGTCTTGGTTTCTATCCATTTAGCTCTTTTGGGCTCTATTTGGCTCTATTCGGCAATGTTCGACTCTGCTCTACTCTACTCTTCTATACTCTGCTCGTCTCGACCCTATTCTTTCAGTTCTGTTCTGTTCTGTTCTACTGCACTCTATTCTACCCTACCCTACCCTAACTTAGCCTACTGTAATCTGTTCTATGCTATTCGACACACCTGAATGGGATTCGACCTGATTCGGGTCATATCGGCTCGATTCATCTCCTTTCTGCTCCTTTAAACTCGATTCGGTTCTATTCGGCTCTTTCCCACTCTATTCGGCTCTTTTTGGCAGTATTCGACTCTATTTGACTCTAGTCTACTCGATTCTTTCTGTTCTGTTCTATTCTACTCTATTCTATTCTTCTCTACCCTACCCTAACCTTACCTTCCCCACACTAATCTATTTGATTCGATTCGACACGTTTCAAACGACTCGACATGATTCATCTCGATTCACCTTGAATTTGGTCAATTCGGCTGTATTCAGCTCTGTTTGGCTCTTTTCGGCTCTCTTCAACTCAATTTGACTCTATTCTACTGGACCCGACTCTACTTAATTCTATTCTCTTCTTTCTATTGTGTTCTGTTGTGTTGTAGTCTAGCCTCTCCTGCCGTACCCTCCTCTACTCTAATCTATTCGATTCAACGCATTTCGACGCGATTCCATGTGATTAGGCTTGAATCGGCTCGATTTAGCTCTATTTGGCTTGAATTGGGTCAATTCGTCTCGATTCTGCTCAATTCAGCATAATTAGGCTCGAGTGAACCTTATTCAGCCCTGTTCAGCTCTACTCAACCCTTTCTACTTTATTTGTCTCTATTTGGCTCCATTCAACTCCCTTCCACACCATTCTACTCTTTTCTACTCTATTCTATTCTGTTCTACCCTACCCTACTCTAATCTATTCTAATCGATTGGATTCATCACGATTTGTCTCCTTTCCTCTCCATTCGAATCGATTCGGCTTGAATTGGATCTATTCATCTATATTCTGCACTACCCGACTCTGACTATTCCACTCTACTCAACTCTACTCCATTCTACTCTTGGTATTCTCTTCTGTTCTACTCTATTCTATTCTTCTGTGCCCTTCCCTACTGAATCCCAGTCTAACCTACACTACTCTAATCTATTCAATTTAATTCGATTCCATTCAGTTTGACACCATTCGACCCGATTTGAGACAATTCGACGGGATTCGGTGAGATTCCGCGAGATTTGATGCGTTTTGGTGGGATTTGATGGAATTCGACGAGATCCGATGCAATAGGATGCAATTAAGTGTGTTTTGGCTCGATTTTGCTGGGTTCAGATTGTCTCTATTTGGCTCATTTCAGCTCCACTAGGCTCCATTCATCCCGAATCTGATCGACTCGACTCGATTCGGCTCATTTTGGTCATATGTGGTCCTATTCAGCGTTATTCGGCTCTATTCAACTCTTTTCTACTCTCTGCATCTCTGTTCGAATCCATTTGACTCCATTCCACACCATTCTATTCCATTCTACACTACTGTATTCTACAAAACCCTCCCCCACCCTAGCCTATCCTAATCTAGTCTGCTCTTTTCTAGTCTCCTTTTCTAATTTCTCTGTTCCATCCTATGCTACTCTACCATACCCTGCACTAAGCTAACCTACCCTGACCTATGCTGTTCTATTCTATTTCCTTCTATTTTCTCTGTTCCACCGTATGCTTCCCTACCCTATGCTACCCCACCGTACCATACTCTACTACTTAGGGTTACTCAATAAGGGTCCTAATTAAGGGGAGTAGTTCGGGCAAGGGTACTCCTTAAGGCAAGTGTACTAGTTCAGGCTACTAGTTAAGGCCAGGGTACTAGTTATGCAAGGGCACTAGTTAAGGCCAGGCTACTAGTTAAGGCATGGGTACTTGTTGAGGGTACTGGTTAAGGCAAGGGTACCAGTTCAGGCTACTTGTTAAGGACATACTACTAGTGAAGGCAAGGGTACTAGTGAAGACTACTGGTTAAGGCAAGGGTACTTGTTAGGACTACTAGTTAAGGCAAGGGTACTAGATTAGGCTAAGAGTTCAGGCAAGGGTACTCGTTCAGATTACTGACTTAGGGTACTATTCAAGACTAGTTGTCTAGGCTACTGCTCTATGCCACTAGTCTAGCTGACTAGTCCAGCTTACTAGTCTAGGCTTCTACTCTAGCCTTCTCTTGTCTACTCTAATGTAGTCTACTTGCATCTACCCTAGTCTTCCTATCATAAACTACCCTACCCTAACCTATTCTAATCGATTCCATTTGATTCGATTCAAAGCATTTCGATGCGACCGGACACCATCACGCTTGAGTCGGCTCGATTCCGCAACATCAGCTCGATTCAGCTCGATTTGGCTCGAATCGCTTCAATTCAGCTCGTTTCCACTCGGTTCAGCCTTATTTGGCCCTATTTGGCTCGATTCGACTCTTTTCTACTCTATTTGTCTCTGTTCGACTCCATTTGACTCCACTCTTCTCCATTCTATGCTATTCTACTCTATTCTGTTCTACTCTACCCTACGATACTCTAATCTATTCGATTGGATGCGATTCTTAGCAATTCGGTGTGATTCATCTCGTTTTGTTTCCATTTGACTCGATTCGGCCAGAATTGGCTCTATTCAGCTATATCCTGCACTCTTTGACTCTATTTGACTCAATTCTACTCTGCTCTACTCTTGTCTGCTTTACTCTCTCTACTCTACCCTACTGTACTATATTCTATTCTGTACTATTCTGTTCTATTCTACCCACCCGCCCCTCCCCTACCCTTCCCTAATCTATTTGATTAGATTCGATGTGACGTATTTCCACGCGATTTGACGCGATTAGGCTTGAATCAGCTCGATTCAGTTCGAATCGGCTCTATTCGGCTCGACTTGGCTCCATTTCACTCCATTCGGCTCGATTAGGCTCGAATTCCATCGATTCTGCTGGATTCTGCTCGATTAGGCCTTATTTGGGCCTATTCGGCCCTATTCTGCTCTATTAGACTCTTTTGTACCCTATTCATATCTATCCGTCTCTATTGGACTCCGTTCAACTCCATTCCTCACTATTTTCCTCTCTTCTATTCTACCCTTCCCTACCCTAATCTCTTCTAATCGATTCGATTTGATTTGACGCGATTCGAAGCAACCGGACGTGATTCGTCTCATTTTGTCTCCACTCGGCTCAATTCGGCTATGTTCTCTGTCTTTGACTCTACTCTATTCTGTTGTATTCTTTCTGTTCTGCTCTATTCTCCCCTATTCTGTTGTACTCTATTCTATTCTACCCTACCCGACCCAACGGCACCCCACCCGAACCTTCCCTACTTTAATCTATTGGATGCAATTCTATTCCGTGCAACGCGATTTGATAGGACTTGACTGGATTCGGCAAATCTGAAGGGATTTGATGAGATTCCATGCGACTCGACGTGATTCAGTAGGATTCTCTGAGGTTTGACGCAATTCGAAGTTATTCGACGTGATTCGATGGGATTCGACACGATATGAAGCAATTTGACCTTGTTTGATTCAAAACGATGTGACTCGACTCGATTCGACCTGATTCGATTCAACGCTGTTCGGTGACAGTCAGTGCGATTCTGCTTGATTCCGCTCGATTAGGTGTGATTCGGCAGTATACAGCTCTTTTCGGCTGTATTCAGCTCCATTCGTCTCTATTCAGCTTATTCGGCTCTATTCGACTGTATTCGACTCTACTCTTTTCCACTCGATTCTACTCGATTCTATTCCTTCTATTCTGTTCTAATCTCTTCTATTCCACTCTACTCTGTTCTATTCTCCCCTCCCCTCCCCTCCCCTCCCCTTCTCTAATCTATACGTCTCGATTGGATTTGACGCGTTGAACGCGATTCGAGGCGATGAAGCTTGAATCGGCTCGATTCGGCTCGATTTGGCTCTATTCGGCTCAGTTAGGCTCCATTCAGCTTGTTTTGGCTTGAATCGCTTCGAATCTGCTCGATTTGGCCTTCTTCGGCCCTATTCTGCTCTATTCGACTCTTTTCTACTCTATTCGTTTCTACTTGACTCCATTCTACTCCATTCTATTCATTCCACACTATTCTACTCTATTCTGCTCTACCCTACCCAACACCACTCTAATTTACTCTACTTGCTTCTACACGATTCCTCTCATTTTGTCTGCATTTGGCTCTATTCAGCTCTATTCTACTCTTCTCTACTCTATTGTATTGTTTCTACTCTGTTCTGTACTATTCTACTCTATTCTACCCTACCCTATGCTACCCAACTCTAAGGTATTGTAATCCACTTGATTGGATTTGATTCAACCCATTTCAACGCGATTCGGCTCGATTTGGCTCTGTTCAAATCTATTCTACTCTACTCTATTCCCCTCTACTCTACTCTAGCCTACTCTTTTCTGTATTCGTTCTGTGTTGTTCTGTTCTATTTTGTTGTGTTCTGTTCTGTTTTATTCTATTCTACTCTATTCTACCCTACTCTAGCCTACCCGAACCTCCCCTACTCTAGTCTATTCAATTGAATTCGAGAAATTTTGACGCGACTAGGGGCCGAATCGGTGTGATTCATGTCCATTCGGCTCCATTTGTCTCGAATAGTGTCGATTCAGCTCGATTAGCCTCGATTTGGCTCCATTAGGCTCGATTCACTGGATTCGGCTCGATTTCGCTCAATTCAGCTCGATTTGGCCCTCTTTGGCCCTCTTCGGCTCTCTTCAGCTCTTTTCTACTCTACTCGATTCCATTGCACACCATTCTACTCCATTCTACGCTCTTCTACTATACCCTACTGTAATTGATTCGATGGGATTCGACGCCATTCGACGCGATTTGTCTCGTTTCGTCTCCATTCAGCTTGATTCGACTCTGTTCTACTCTACTCTATTCTACTCTACACTATTCTGCTCTGCTCTACCCTTTTCTACTCTATTCTATTGTATCCTTTCCATTCTCTTCTACTGTGTTCAAGTCTACTCTATTCCATCCTACCCTAATCTAATCTATTCTACTGGATTCGATTCCACGCATCTCGATGCGATTCGGCTCAAATCGGCTCCTTTCCACTCCATTCATCCCCAATCGGCTCAAATCGGTTCGATTCAGCTCTAATCGGCTCCATTCGGCTCTAGTCAGCTCGAATAGGCTCTATTCAGCTCTATCCGGCTCTATTAGGCTCTACTCAACTCTATTATCTCTTTTCGACTCCACTCGACTCCATGCTACACCATTCTACTCCATCCTAAACTTTTCTCTACTGTATTGTATTGTACTCTACCCTACTCTAGTCTATTCTATTTGATTGGATTGGAATTGATCAGATTCAATGCAATTCGACGGGATTCAACGCGATATGGCACGATTCCACGGGATTCGGCGTGATTCGTCTTGGTTTCTATCCATTTAGCTCTTTTGGGCTCTATTCGGCAATGTTCGACTCTGCTCTACTCTACTCTTCTATACTCTGCTCGTCTCGACCCTATTCTTTCAGTTCTGTTCTGTTCTGTTCTACTGCACTCTATTCTACCCTACCCTACCCTAACTTAGCCTACTGTAATCTGTTCTATGCTATTCGACACACCTGAATGGGATTCGACCTGATTCGGGTCATATCGGCTCGATTCATCTCCTTTCTGCTCCTTTAAACTCGATTCGGTTCTATTCGGCTCTTTCCCACTCTATTCGGCTCTTTTTGGCAGTATTCGACTCTATTTGACTCTAGTCTACTCGATTCTTTCTGTTCTGTTCTATTCTACTCTATTCTATTCTTCTCTACCCTACCCTAACCTTACCTTCCCCACACTAATCTATTTGATTCGATTCGACACGTTTCAAACGACTCGACATGATTCATCTCGATTCACCTTGAATTTGGTCAATTCGGCTGTATTCAGCTCTGTTTGGCTCTTTTCGGCTCTCTTCAACTCAATTTGACTCTATTCTACTGGACCCGACTCTACTTAATTCTATTCTCTTCTTTCTATTGTGTTCTGTTGTGTTGTAGTCTAGCCTCTCCTGCCGTACCCTCCTCTACTCTAATCTATTCGATTCAACGCATTTCGACGCGATTCCATGTGATTAGGCTTGAATCGGCTCGATTTAGCTCTATTTGGCTTGAATTGGGTCAATTCGTCTCGATTCTGCTCAATTCAGCATAATTAGGCTCGAGTGAACCTTATTCAGCCCTGTTCAGCTCTACTCAACCCTTTCTACTTTATTTGTCTCTATTTGGCTCCATTCAACTCCCTTCCACACCATTCTACTCTTTTCTACTCTATTCTATTCTGTTCTACCCTACCCTACTCTAATCTATTCTAATCGATTCGATTCATCACGATTTGTCTCCTTTCCTCTCCATTCGAATCGATTCGGCTTGAATTGGATCTATTCATCTATATTCTGCACTACCCGACTCTGACTATTCCACTCTACTCAACTCTACTCCATTCTACTCTTGGTATTCTCTTCTGTTCTACTCTATTCTATTCTTCTGTGCCCTTCCCTACTGAATCCCAGTCTAACCTACACTACTCTAATCTATTCAATTTAATTCGATTCCATTCAGTTTGACACCATTCGACCCGATTTGAGACAATTCGACGGGATTCGGTGAGATTCCGCGAGATTTGATGCGTTTTGGTGGGATTTGATGGAATTCGACGAGATCCGATGCAATAGGATGCAATTAAGTGTGTTTTGGCTCGATTTTGCTGGGTTCAGATTGTCTCTATTTGGCTCATTTCAGCTCCACTAGGCTCCATTCATCCCGAATCTGATCGACTCGACTCGATTCGGCTCATTTTGGTCATATGTGGTCCTATTCAGCGTTATTCGGCTCTATTCAACTCTTTTCTACTCTCTGCATCTCTGTTCGAATCCATTTGACTCCATTCCACACCATTCTATTCCATTCTACACTACTGTATTCTACAAAACCCTCCCCCACCCTAGCCTATCCTAATCTAGTCTGCTCTTTTCTAGTCTCCTTTTCTAATTTCTCTGTTCCATCCTATGCTACTCTACCATACCCTGCACTAAGCTAACCTACCCTGACCTATGCTGTTCTATTCTATTTCCTTCTATTTTCTCTGTTCCACCGTATGCTTCCCTACCCTATGCTACCCCACCGTACCATACTCTACTACTTAGGGTTACTCAATAAGGGTCCTAATTAAGGGGAGTAGTTCGGGCAAGGGTACTCCTTAAGGCAAGTGTACTAGTTCAGGCTACTAGTTAAGGCCAGGGTACTAGTTATGCAAGGGCACTAGTTAAGGCCAGGCTACTAGTTAAGGCATGGGTACTTGTTGAGGGTACTGGTTAAGGCAAGGGTACCAGTTCAGGCTACTTGTTAAGGACATACTACTAGTGAAGGCAAGGGTACTAGTGAAGACTACTGGTTAAGGCAAGGGTACTTGTTAGGACTACTAGTTAAGGCAAGGGTACTAGATAAGGCTAAGAGTTCAGGCAAGGGTACTCGTTCAGATTACTGACTTAGGGTACTATTCAAGACTAGTTGTCTAGGCTACTGCTCTATGCCACTAGTCTAGCTGACTAGTCCAGCTTACTAGTCTAGGCTTCTACTCTAGCCTTCTCTTGTCTACTCTAATGTAGTCTACTTGCATCTACCCTAGTCTTCCTATCATAAACTACCCTACCCTAACCTATTCTAATCGATTCCATTTGATTCGATTCAAAGCATTTCGATGCGACCGGACACCATCACGCTTGAGTCGGCTCGATTCCGCAACATCAGCTCGATTCAGCTCGATTTGGCTCGAATCGCTTCAATTCAGCTCGTTTCCACTCGGTTCAGCCTTATTTGGCCCTATTTGGCTCGATTCGACTCTTTTCTACTCTATTTGTCTCTGTTCGACTCCATT
Source organism: Loxodonta africana (assembly GCF_030014295.1). Classification (NCBI taxonomy): domain Eukaryota; kingdom Metazoa; phylum Chordata; class Mammalia; order Proboscidea; family Elephantidae; genus Loxodonta; species Loxodonta africana. Next base: position 69,746 of record NW_026975304.1, on the reverse strand, counting down.
TGACTCCACTCTTCTCCATTCTATGCTATTCTACTCTATTCTGTTCTACTCTACCCTACGATACTCTAATCTATTCGATTGGATGCGATTCTTAGCAATTCGGTGTGATTCATCTCGTTTTGTTTCCATTTGACTCGATTCGGCCAGAATTGGCTCTATTCAGCTATATCCTGCACTCTTTGACTCTATTTGACTCAATTCTACTCTGCTCTACTCTTGTCTGCTTTACTCTCTCTACTCTACCCTACTGTACTATATTCTATTCTGTACTATTCTGTTCTATTCTACCCACCCGCCCCTCCCCTACCCTTCCCTAATCTATTTGATTAGATTCGATGTGACGTATTTCCACGCGATTTGACGCGATTAGGCTTGAATCAGCTCGATTCAGTTCGAATCGGCTCTATTCGGCTCGACTTGGCTCCATTTCACTCCATTCGGCTCGATTAGGCTCGAATTCCATCGATTCTGCTGGATTCTGCTCGATTAGGCCTTATTTGGGCCTATTCGGCCCTATTCTGCTCTATTAGACTCTTTTGTACTCTATTCATATCTATCCGTCTCTATTGGACTCCGTTCAACTCCATTCCTCACTATTTTCCTCTCTTCTATTCTACCCTTCCCTACCCTAATCTCTTCTAATCGATTCGATTTGATTTGACGCGATTCGAAGCAACCGGACGTGATTCGTCTCATTTTGTCTCCACTCGGCTCAATTCGGCTATGTTCTCTGTCTTTGACTCTACTCTATTCTGTTGTATTCTTTCTGTTCTGCTCTATTCTCCCCTATTCTGTTGTACTCTATTCTATTCTACCCTACCCGACCCAACGGCACCCCACCCGAACCTTCCCTACTTTAATCTATTGGATGCAATTCGATTCCGTGCAACGCGATTTGATAGGACTTGACTGGATTCGGCAAATCTGAAGGGATTTGATGAGATTCCATGCGACTCGACGTGATTCAGTAGGATTCTCTGAGGTTTGACGCAATTCGAAGTTATTCGACGTGATTCGATGGGATTCGACACGATATGAAGCAATTTGACCTTGTTTGATTCAAAACGATGTGACTCGACTCGATTCGACCTGATTCGATTCAACGCTGTTCGGTGACAGTCAGTGCGATTCTGCTTGATTCCGCTCGATTAGGTGTGATTCGGCAGTATACAGCTCTTTTCGGCTGTATTCAGCTCCATTCGTCTCTATTCAGCTTATTCGGCTCTATTCGACTGTATTCGACTCTACTCTTTTCCACTCGATTCTACTCGATTCTATTCCTTCTATTCTGTTCTAATCTCTTCTATTCCACTCTACTCTGTTCTATTCTCCCCTCCCCTCCCCTCCCCTCCCCTTCTCTAATCTATACGTCTCGATTGGATTTGACGCGTTGAACGCGATTCGAGGCGATGAAGCTTGAATCGGCTCGATTCGGCTCGATTTGGCTCTATTCGGCTCAGTTAGGCTCCATTCAGCTTGTTTTGGCTTGAATCGCTTCGAATCTGCTCGATTTGGCCTTCTTCGGCTATTCTGCTCTATTCGACTCTTTTCTACTCTATTCGTTTCTACTTGACTCCATTCTACTCCATTCTATTCATTCCACACTATTCTACTCTATTCTGCTCTACCCTACCCAACACCACTCTAATTTACTCTACTTGCTTCTACACGATTCCTCTCATTTTGTCTGCATTTGGCTCTATTCAGCTCTATTCTACTCTTCTCTACTCTATTGTATTGTTTCTACTCTGTTCTGTACTATTCTACTCTATTCTACCCTACCCTATGCTACCCAACTCTAAGGTATTGTAATCCACTTGATTGGATTTGATTCAACCCATTTCAACGCGATTCGGCTCGATTTGGCTCTGTTCAAATCTATTCTACTCTACTCTATTCCCCTCTACTCTACTCTAGCCTACTCTTTTCTGTATTCGTTCTGTGTTGTTCTGTTCTATTTTGTTGTGTTCTGTTCTGTTTTATTCTATTCTACTCTATTCTACCCTACTCTAGCCTACCCGAACCTCCCCTACTCTAGTCTATTCAATTGAATTCGAGAAATTTTGACGCGACTAGGGGCCGAATCGGTGTGATTCATGTCCATTCGGCTCCATTTGTCTCGAATAGTGTCGATTCAGCTCGATTAGCCTCGATTTGGCTCCATTAGGCTCGATTCACTGGATTCGGCTCGATTTCGCTCAATTCAGCTCGATTTGGCCCTCTTTGGCCCTCTTCGGCTCTCTTCAGCTCTTTTCTACTCTACTCGATTCCATTGCACACCATTCTACTCCATTCTACGCTCTTCTACTATACCCTACTGTAATTGATTCGATGGGATTCGACGCCATTCGACGCGATTTGTCTCGTTTCGTCTCCATTCAGCTTGATTCGACTCTGTTCTACTCTACTCTATTCTACTCTACACTATTCTGCTCTGCTCTACCCTTTTCTACTCTATTCTATTGTATCCTTTCCATTCTCTTCTACTGTGTTCAAGTCTACTCTATTCCATCCTACCCTAATCTAATCTATTCTACTGGATTCGATTCCACGCATCTCGATGCGATTCGGCTCAAATCGGCTCCTTTCCACTCCATTCATCCCCAATCGGCTCAAATCGGTTCGATTCAGCTCTAATCGGCTCCATTCGGCTCTAGTCAGCTCGAATAGGCTCTATTCAGCTCTATCCGGCTCTATTAGGCTCTACTCAACTCTATTATCTCTTTTCGACTCCACTCGACTCCATGCTACACCATTCTACTCCATCCCTAAACTTTTCTCTACTGTATTGTATTGTACTCTACCCTACTCTAGTCTATTCTATTTGATTGGATTGAATAATACTATCTCTCTATGATTCGACGGGATTCAACGCGATACGGCACGATTCCACGGGATTCGGCGTGATTCGTCTTGGTTTCTATCCATTTAGCTCTTTTGCGCTCTATTTGGCTCTATTCGGCAATGTTCGACTCTGCTCTACTCTACTCTTCTATACTCTGCTCGTCTCGACCCTATTCTTTCAGTTCTGTTCTGTTCTGTTCTACTGCACTCTATTCTACCCTACCCTACCCTAACTTAGCCTACTGTAATCTGTTCTATGCTATTCGACACACCTGAATGGGATTCGACCTGATTCGGGTCATATCGGCTCGATTCATCTCCTTTCTGCTCCATTAAACTCGATTCGGTTCTATTCGGCTCTTTCCCACTCTATTCGGCTCTTTTTGGCAGTATTCGACTCTATTTGACTCTAGTCTACTCGATTCTTTCTGTTCTGTTCTATTCTACTCTATTCTATTCTTCTCTACCCTACCCTAACCTTACCTTCCCCACACTAATCTATTTGATTCGATTCGACACGTTTCAAACGACTCGACATGATTCATCTCGATTCACCTTGAATTTGGTCAATTCGGCTGTATTCAGCTCTGTTTGGCTCTTTTCGGCTCTCTTCAACTCAATTTGACTCTATTCTACTGGACCCGACTCTACTTAATTCTATTCTCTTCTTTCTATTGTGTTCTGTTGTGTTGTAGTCTAGCCTCTCCTGCCGTACCCTCCTCTACTCTAATCTATTCGATTCAACGCATTTCGACGCGATTCCATGTGATTAGGCTTGAATCGGCTCGATTTAGCTCTATTTGGCTTGAATTGGGTCAATTCGTCTCGATTCTGCTCAATTCAGCATAATTAGGCTCGAGTGAACCTTATTCAGCCCTGTTCAGCTCTACTCAACCCTTTCTACTTTATTTGTCTCTATTTGGCTCCATTCAACTCCCTTCCACACCATTCTACTCTTTTCTACTCTATTCTATTCTGTTCTACCCTACCCTACTCTAATCTATTCTAATCGATTCGATTCATCACGATTTGTCTCCTTTCCTCTCCATTCGAATCGATTCGGCTTGAATTGGATCTATTCATCTATATTCTGCACTACCCGACTCTGACTATTCCACTCTACTCAACTCTACTCCATTCTACTCTTGGTATTCTCTTCTGTTCTACTCTATTCTATTCTTCTGTGCCCTTCCCTACTGAATCCCAGTCTAACCTACACTACTCTAATCTATTCAATTTAATTCGATTCCATTCAGTTTGACACCATTCGACCCGATTTGAGACAATTCGACGGGATTCGGTGAGATTCCGCGAGATTTGATGCGTTTTGGTGGGATTTGATGGAATTCGACGAGATCCGATGCAATAGGATGCAATTAAGTGTGTTTTGGCTCGATTTTGCTGGGTTCAGATTGTCTCTATTTGGCTCATTTCAGCTCCACTAGGCTCCATTCATCCCGAATCTGATCGACTCGACTCGATTCGGCTCATTTTGGTCATATGTGGTCCTATTCAGCGTTATTCGGCTCTATTCAACTCTTTTCTACTCTCTGCATCTCTGTTCGAATCCATTTGACTCCATTCCACACCATTCTATTCCATTCTACACTACTGTATTCTACAAAACCCTCCCCCACCCTAGCCTATCCTAATCTAGTCTGCTCTTTTCTAGTCTCCTTTTCTATTTTCTCTGTTCCATCCTATGCTACTCTACCATACCCTGCACTAAGCTAACCTACCCTGACCTATGCTGTTCTATTCTATTTCCTTCTATTTTCTCTGTTCCACCGTATGCTTCCCTACCCTATGCTACCCCACCGTACCATACTCTACTACTTAGGGTTACTCAATAAGGGTCCTAATTAAGGGGAGTAGTTCGGGCAAGGGTACTCCTTAAGGCAAGTGTACTAGTTCAGGCTACTAGTTAAGGCCAGGGTACTAGTTATGCAAGGGCACTAGTTAAGGCCAGGCTACTAGTTAAGGCATGGGTACTTGTTGAGGGTACTGGTTAAGGCAAGGGTACCAGTTCAGGCTACTTGTTAAGGACATACTACTAGTGAAGGCAAGGGTACTAGTGAAGACTACTGGTTAAGGCAAGGGTACTTGTTAGGACTACTAGTTAAGGCAAGGGTACTAGATTAGGCTAAGAGTTCAGGCAAGGGTACTCGTTCAGATTACTGACTTAGGGTACTATTCAAGACTAGTTGTCTAGGCTACTGCTCTATGCCACTAGTCTAGCTGACTAGTCCAGCTTACTAGTCTAGGCTTCTACTCTAGCCTTCTCTTGTCTACTCTAATGTAGTCTACTTGCATCTACCCTAGTCTTCCTATCATAAACTACCCTACCCTAACCTATTCTAATCGATTCCATTTGATTCGATTCAAAGCATTTCGATGCGACCGGACACCATCACGCTTGAGTCGGCTCGATTCCGCAACATCAGCTCGATTCAGCTCGATTTGGCTCGAATCGCTTCAATTCAGCTCGTTTCCACTCGGTTCAGCCTTATTCGGCCCTATTTGGCTCGATTCGACTCTTTTCTACTCTATTTGTCTCTGTTCGACTCCATTTGACTCCACTCTTCTCCATTCTATGCTATTCTACTCTATTCTGTTCTACTCTACCCTACGATACTCTAATCTATTCGATTGGATGCGATTCTTAGCAATTCGGTGTGATTCATCTCGTTTTGTTTCCATTTGACTCGATTCGGCCAGAATTGGCTCTATTCAGCTATATCCTGCACTCTTTGACTCTATTTGACTCAATTCTACTCTGCTCTACTCTTGTCTGCTTTACTCTCTCTACTCTACCCTACTGTACTATATTCTATTCTGTACTATTCTGTTCTATTCTACCCACCCGCCCCTCCCCTACCCTTCCCTAATCTATTTGATTAGATTCGATGTGACGTATTTCCACGCGATTTGACGCGATTAGGCTTGAATCAGCTCGATTCAGTTCGAATCGGCTCTATTCGGCTCGACTTGGCTCCATTTCACTCCATTCGGCTCGATTAGGCTCGAATTCCATCGATTCTGCTGGATTCTGCTCGATTAGGCCTTATTTGGGCCTATTCGGCCCTATTCTGCTCTATTAGACTCTTTTGTAATCTATTCATATCTATCCGTCTCTATTGGACTCCGTTCAACTCCATTCCTCACTATTTTCCTCTCTTCTATTCTACCCTTCCCTACCCTAATCTCTTCTAATCGATTCGATTTGATTTGACGCGATTCGAAGCAACCGGACGTGATTCGTCTCGTTTTGTCTCCACTCGGCTCAATTCGGCTATGTTCTCTCTCTTTGACTCTATTCTATTCTGTTGTATTCTTTCTGTTCTGTTCTATTCTCTCCTATTCTGTTGTACTCTATTCTATTCTACCCTACCCGACCCAACGGCACCCCACCCGAACCTTCCCTACTTTAATCTATTGGATGCAATTCGATTCCGTGCAACGCGATTTGATAGGACTTGACTGGATTCGGCAAATCTGAAGGGATTTGATGATATTCCATGCGACTCGACGTGATTCAGTAGGATTCTCTGAGGTTTGACGCAATTCGAAGTTATTCGACGTGATTCGATGGGATTCGACACGATATGAAGCAATTTGACCTTGTTTGATTCAAAACGATGTGACTCGACTCGATTCGACCTGATTCGATTCAACGCTGTTCGGTGACAGTCAGTGCGATTCTGCTTGATTCCGCTCGATTAGGTGTGATTCGGCAGTATACAGCTTTTCTCGGCTGTATTCAGCTCCAATCGTCTCTATTCAGCTTATTCGGCTCTATTCGACTGTATTCGTCTCTACTCTTTTCCACTCGATTCTATTCCTTCTATTCTGTTCTAATCTCTTCTATTCCACTCTACTCTGTTCTATTCTCCCCTCCCCTCCCCTCCCCTCCCCTTCTCTAATCTATACGTCTCGATTGGATTTGACGCGTTGAACGCGATTCGAGGCGATGAAGCTTGAATCGGCTCGATTCGGCTCGATTTGGCTCTATTCGGCTCAGTTAGGCTCCATTCAGCTTGTTTTGGCTTGAATCGCTTCGAATCTGCTCGATTTGGCCTTCTTCGGCCCTATTCTGCTCTATTCGACTCTTTTCTACTCTATTCGTTTCTACTTGACTCCATTCTACTCCATTCTATTCATTCCACACTATTCTACTCTATTCTGCTCTACCCTACCCAACACCACTCTAATTTACTCTACTTGCTTCTACACGATTCCTCTCATTTTGTCTGCATTTGGCTCTATTCAGCTCTATTCTACTCTTCTCTACTCTATTGTATTGTTTCTACTCTGTTCTGTACTATTCTACTCTATTCTACCCTACCCTATGCTACCCAACTCTAAGGTATTGTAATCCACTTGATTGGATTTGATTCAACCCATTTCGACGCGATTCGGCTGGATTTGGCTCTGTTCAAATCTATTCTACTCTACTCTATTCCCCTCTACTCTACTCTAGCCTACTCTTTTCTGTATTCGTTCTGTGTTGTTCTGTTCTATTTTGTTGTGTTCTGTTCTGTTTTATTCTATTCTACTCTATTCTACCCTACTCTAGCCTACCCGAACCTCCCCTACTCTAGTCTATTCAATTGAATTCGAGAAATTTTGACGCGACTAGGGGCCGAATCGGTGTGATTCATGTCCATTCGGCTCCATTTGTCTCGAATAGTGTCGATTCAGCTCGATTAGCCTCGATTTGGCTCCATTAGGCTCGATTCACTGGATTCGGCTCGATTTCGCTCAATTCAGCTCGATTTGGCCCTCTTTGGCCCTCTTCGGCTCTCTTCAGCTCTTTTCTACTCTACTCGATTCCATTGCACACCATTCTACTCCATTCTACGCTCTTCTACTATACCCTACTGTAATTGATTCGATGGGATTCGACGCCAGTCGACGCGATTTGTCTCGTTTCGTCTCCATTCAGCTTGATTCGACTCTGTTCTACTCTACTCTATTCTACTCTACACTATTCTGCTCTGCTCTACCCTTTTCTACTCTATTCTATTGTATCCTTTCCATTCTCTTCTACTGTGTTCAAGTCTACTCTATTCCATCCTACCCTAATCTAATCTATTCTACTGGATTCGATTCCACGCATCTCGATGCGATTCGGCTCAAATCGGCTCCTTTCCACTCCATTCATCCCCAATCGGCTCAAATCGGTTCGATTCAGCTCTAATCGGCTCCATTCGGCTCCATTCAGCTCGAATAGGCTCTATTCAGCTCTATTCGGCTCTATTAGGCTCTACTCAACTCTATTATCTCTTTTTGACTCCACTCGACTCCATGCTACACCATTCTACTCCATCCTAAACTTTTCTCTACTGTATTGTATTGTACTCTACCCTACTCTAGTCTATTCTATTTGATTGGATTGGAATTGATCAGATTCAATGCAATTCGACGGGATTCGACGCGATACGGCACGATTCCACGGGATTCGGCGTGATTCGTCTTGGTTTCTATCCATTTAGCTCTTTTGGGCTCTATTTGGCTCTATTCGGCAATGTTCGACTCTGCTCTACTCTACTCTTCTATACTCTGCTCGTCTCGACCCTATTCTTTCAGTTCTGTTCTGTTCTGTTCTACTGCACTCTATTCTACCCTACCCTACCCTAACTTAGCCTACTGTAATCTGTTCTATGCTATTCGACACACCTGAATGGGATTCGACCTGATTCGGGTCATATCGGCTCCATTCATCTCCTTTCTGCTCCATTAAACTCGATTCGGTTCTATTCGGCTCTTTCCCACTCTATTCGGCTCTTTTTGGCAGTATTCGACTCTATTTGACTCTAGTCTACTCGATTCTTTCTGTTCTGTTCTATTCTACTCTATTCTATTCTTCTCTACCCTACCCTAACCTTACCTTCCCCACACTAATCTATTTGATTCGATTCGACACGTTTCAAACGACTCGACATGATTCATCTCGATTCACCTTGAATTTGGTCAATTCGGCTGTATTCAGCTCTGTTTGGCTCTTTTCGGCTCTCTTCAACTCAATTTGACTCTATTCTACTGGACCCGACTCTACTTAATTCTATTCTCTTCTTTCTATTGTGTTCTGTTGTGTTGTAGTCTAGCCTCTCCTGCCGTACCCTCCTCTACTCTAATCTATTCGATTCAACGCATTTCGACGCGATTCCATGTGATTAGGCTTGAATCGGCTCGATTTAGCTCTATTTGGCTTGAATTGGGTCAATTCGTCTCGATTCTGCTCAATTCAGCATAATTAGGCTCGAGTGAACCTTATTCAGCCCTGTTCAGCTCTACTCAACCCTTTCTACTTTATTTGTCTCTATTTGGCTCCATTCAACTCCCTTCCACACCATTCTACTCTTTTCTACTCTATTCTATTCTGTTCTACCCTACCCTACTCTAATCTATTCTAATCGATTGGATTCATCACGATTTGTCTCCTTTCCTCTCCATTCGAATCGATTCGGCTTGAATTGGATCTATTCATCTATATTCTGCACTACCCGACTCTGACTATTCCACTCTACTCAACTCTACTCCATTCTACTCTTGGTATTCTCTTCTGTTCTACTCTATTCTATTCTTCTGTGCCCTTCCCTACTGAATCCCAGTCTAACCTACACTACTCTAATCTATTCAATTTAATTCGATTCCATTCAGTTTGACACCATTCGACCCGATTTGAGACAATTCGACGGGATTCGGTGAGATTCCGCGAGATTTGATGCGTTTTGGTGGGATTTGATGGAATTCGACGAGATCCGATGCAATAGGATGCAATTAAGTGTGTTTTGGCTCGATTTTGCTGGGTTCAGATTGTCTCTATTTGGCTCATTTCAGCTCCACTAGGCTCCATTCATCCCGAATCTGATCGACTCGACTCGATTCGGCTCATTTTGGTCATATGTGGTCCTATTCAGCGTTATTCGGCTCTATTCAACTCTTTTCTACTCTCTGCATCTCTGTTCGAATCCATTTGACTCCATTCCACACCATTCTATTCCATTCTACACTACTGTATTCTACAAAACCCTCCCCCACCCTAGCCTATCCTAATCTAGTCTGCTCTTTTCTAGTCTCCTTTTCTATTTTCTCTGTTCCATCCTATGCTACTCTACCATACCCTGCACTAAGCTAACCTACCCTGACCTATGCTGTTCTATTCTATTTCCTTCTATTTTCTCTGTTCCACCGTATGCTTCCCTACCCTATGCTACCCCACCGTACCATACTCTACTACTTAGGGTTACTCAATAAGGGTCCTAATTAAGGGGAGTAGTTCGGGCAAGGGTACTCCTTAAGGCAAGTGTACTAGTTCAGGCTACTAGTTAAGGCCAGGGTACTAGTTATGCAAGGGCACTAGTTAAGGCCAGGCTACTAGTTAAGGCATGGGTACTTGTTGAGGGTACTGGTTAAGGCAAGGGTACCAGTTCAGGCTACTTGTTAAGGACATACTACTAGTGAAGGCAAGGGTACTAGTGAAGACTACTGGTTAAGGCAAGGGTACTTGTTAGGACTACTAGTTAAGGCAAGGGTACTAGATTAGGCTAAGAGTTCAGGCAAGGGTACTCGTTCAGATTACTGACTTAGGGTACTATTCAAGACTAGTTGTCTAGGCTACTGCTCTATGCCACTAGTCTAGCTGACTAGTCCAGCTTACTAGTCTAGGCTTCTACTCTAGCCTTCTCTTGTCTACTCTAATGTAGTCTACTTGCATCTACCCTAGTCTTCCTATCATAAACTACCCTACCCTAACCTATTCTAATCGATTCCATTTGATTCGATTCAAAGCATTTCGATGCGACCGGACACCATCACGCTTGAGTCGGCTCGATTCCGCAACATCAGCTCGATTCAGCTCGATTTGGCTCGAATCGCTTCAATTCAGCTCGTTTCCACTCGGTTCAGCCTTATTCGGCCCTATTTGGCTCGATTCGACTCTTTTCTACTCTATTTGTCTCTGTTCGACTCCATTTGACTCCACTCTTCTCCATTCTATGCTATTCTACTCTATTCTGTTCTACTCTACCCTACGATACTCTAATCTATTCGATTGGATGCGATTCTTAGCAATTCGGTGTGATTCATCTCGTTTTGTTTCCATTTGACTCGATTCGGCCAGAATTGGCTCTATTGAGCTATATCCTGCACTCTTTGACTCTATTTGACTCAATTCTACTCTGCTCTACTCTTGTCTGCTTTACTCTCTCTACTCTACCCTACTGTACTATATTCTATTCTGTACTATTCTGTTCTAGTCTACCCACCCGCCCCTCCCCTACCCTTCCCTAATCTATTTGATTAGATTCGATGTGACGTATTTCCACGCGATTTGACGCGATTAGGCTTGAATCAGCTCGATTCAGTTCGAATCGGCTCTATTCGGCTCGACTTGGCTCCATTTCACTCCATTCGGCTCGATTAGGCTCGAATTCCATCGATTCTGCTGGATTCTGCTCGATTAGGCCTTATTTGGGCCTATTCGGCCCTATTCTGCTCTATTAGACTCTTTTGTAATCTATTCATATCTATCCGTCTCTATTGGACTCCGTTCAACTCCATTCCTCACTATTTTCCTCTCTTCTATTCTACCCTTCCCTACCCTAATCTCTTCTAATCGATTCGATTTGATTTGACGCGATTCGAAGCAACCGGACGTGATTCGTCTCGTTTTGTCTCCACTCGGCTCAATTCGGCTATGTTCTCTCTCTTTGACTCTATTCTATTCTGTTGTATTCTTTCTGTTCTGTTCTATTCTCTCCTATTCTGTTGTACTCTGTTCTATTCTACCCTACCCGACCCAACGGCACCCCACCCGAACCTTCCCTACTTTAATCTATTGGATGCAATTCTATTCCGTGCAACGCGATTTGATAGGACTTGACTGGATTCGGCAAGATCTGAAGGGATTTGATGAGATTCCATGCGACTCGACGTGATTCAGTAGGATTCTCTGAGGTTTGACGCAATTCGAAGTTATTCGACGTGATTCGATGGGATTCGACACGATATGAAGCAATTTGACCTTGTTTCATTCAAAACGATGTGACTCGACTCGATTCGACCTGATTCGATTCAACGCTGTTCGGTGACAGTCAGTGCGATTCTGCTTGATTCCACTCGATTAGGTGTGATTCGGCAGTATACAGCTCTTTTCGGCTGTATTCAGCTCCATTCGTCTCTATTCAGCTTATTCGGCTCTATTCGACTGTATTCGACTCTACTCTTTTCCACTCGATTCTACTCGATTCTATTCCTTCTATTCTGTTCTAATCTCTTCTATTCCACTCTACTCTGTTCTATTCTCCCCTCCCCTCCCCTCCCCTTCTCTAATCTATACGTCTCGATTGGATTTGACGCGTTGAACGCGATTCGAGGCGATGAAGCTTGAATCGGCTCGATTCGGCTCGATTTGGCTCTATTCGGCTCAGTTAGGCTCCATTCAGCTTGTTTTGGCTTGAATCGCTTCGAATCTGCTCGATTTGGCCTTCTTCGGCCCTATTCTGCTCTATTCGACTCTTTTCTACTCTATTCGTTTCTACTTGACTCCATTCTACTCCATTCTATTCATTCCACACTATTCTACTCTATTCTGCTCTACCCTACCCAACACCACTCTAATTTACTCTACTTGCTTCTACACGATTCCTCTCATTTTGTCTGCATTTGGCTCTATTCAGCTCTATTCTACTCTTCTCTACTCTATTGTATTGTTTCTACTCTGTTCTGTACTATTCTACTCTATTCTACCCTACCCTATGCTACCCAACTCTAAGGTATTGTAATCCACTTGATTGGATTTGATTCAACCCATTTCGACGCGATTCGGCTCGATTTGGCTCTGTTCAAATCTATTCTACTCTACTCTATTCCCCTCTACTCTACTCTAGCCTACTCTTTTCTGTATTCGTTCTGTGTTGTTCTGTTCTATTTTGTTGTGTTCTGTTCTGTTTTATTCTATTCTACTCTATTCTACCCTACTCTAGCCTACCCGAACCTCCCCTACTCTAGTCTATTCAATTGAATTCGAGAAATTTTGACGCGACTAGGGGCCGAATCGGTGTGATTCATGTCCATTCGGCTCCATTTGTCTCGAATAGTGTCGATTCAGCTCGATTAGCCTCGATTTGGCTCCATTAGGCTCGATTCACTGGATTCGGCTCGATTTCGCTCAATTCAGCTCGATTTGGCCCTCTTTGGCCCTCTTCGGCTCTCTTCAGCTCTTTTCTACTCTACTCGATTCCATTGCACACCATTCTACTCCATTCTACGCTCTTCTACTATACCCTACTGTAATTGATTCGATGGGATTCGACGCCATTCGACGCGATTTGTCTCGTTTCGTCTCCATTCAGCTTGATTCGACTCTGTTCTACTCTACTCTATTCTACTCTACACTATTCTGCTCTGCTCTACCCTTTTCTACTCTATTCTATTGTATCCTTTCCATTCTCTTCTACTGTGTTCAAGTCTACTCTATTCCATCCTACCCTAATCTAATCTATTCTACTGGATTCGATTCCACGCATCTCGATGCGATTCGGCTCAAATCGGCTCCTTTCCACTCCATTCATCCCCAATCGGCTCAAATCGGTTCGATTCAGCTCTAATCGGCTCCATTCGGCTCTAGTCAGCTCGAATAGGCTCTATTCAGCTCTATCCGGCTCTATTAGGCTCTACTCAACTCTATTATCTCTTTTCGACTCCACTCGACTCCATGCTACACCATTCTACTCCATCCTAAACTTTTCTCTACTGTATTGTATTGTACTCTACCCTACTCTAGTCTATTCTATTTGATTGGATTGGAATTGATCAGATTCAATGCAATTCGACGGGATTCAACGCGATACGGCACGATTCCACGGGATTCGGCGTGATTCGTCTTGGTTTCTATCCATTTAGCTCTTTTGCGCTCTATTTGGCTCTATTCGGCAATGTTCGACTCTGCTCTACTCTACTCTTCTATACTCTGCTCGTCTCGACCCTATTCTTTCAGTTCTGTTCTGTTCTGTTCTACTGCACTCTATTCTACCCTACCCTACCCTAACTTAGCCTACTGTAATCTGTTCTATGCTATTCGACACACCTGAATGGGATTCGACCTGATTCGGGTCATATCGGCTCGATTCATCTCCTTTCTGCTCCATTAAACTCGATTCGGTTCTATTCGGCTCTTTCCCACTCTATTCGGCTCTTTTTGGCAGTATTCGACTCTATTTGACTCTAGTCTACTCGATTCTTTCTGTTCTGTTCTATTCTACTCTATTCTATTCTTCTCTACCCTACCCTAACCTTACCTTCCCCACACTAATCTATTTGATTCGATTCGACACGTTTCAAACGACTCGACATGATTCATCTCGATTCACCTTGAATTTGGTCAATTCGGCTGTATTCAGCTCTGTTTGGCTCTTTTCGGCTCTCTTCAACTCAATTTGACTCTATTCTACTGGACCCGACTCTACTTAATTCTATTCTCTTCTTTCTATTGTGTTCTGTTGTGTTGTAGTCTAGCCTCTCCTGCCGTACCCTCCTCTACTCTAATCTATTCGATTCAACGCATTTCGACGCGATTCCATGTGATTAGGCTTGAATCGGCTCGATTTAGCTCTATTTGGCTTGAATTGGGTCAATTCGTCTCGATTCTGCTCAATTCAGCATAATTAGGCTCGAGTGAACCTTATTCAGCCCTGTTCAGCTCTACTCAACCCTTTCTACTTTATTTGTCTCTATTTGGCTCCATTCAACTCCCTTCCACACCATTCTACTCTTTTCTACTCTATTCTATTCTGTTCTACCCTACCCTACTCTAATCTATTCTAATCGATTCGATTCATCACGATTTGTCTCCTTTCCTCTCCATTCGAATCGATTCGGCTTGAATTGGATCTATTCATCTATATTCTGCACTACCCGACTCTGACTATTCCACTCTACTCAACTCTACTCCATTCTACTCTTGGTATTCTCTTCTGTTCTACTCTATTCTATTCTTCTGTGCCCTTCCCTACTGAATCCCAGTCTAACCTACACTACTCTAATCTATTCAATTTAATTCGATTCCATTCAGTTTGACACCATTCGACCCGATTTGAGACAATTCGACGGGATTCGGTGAGATTCCGCGAGATTTGATGCGTTTTGGTGGGATTTGATGGAATTCGACGAGATCCGATGCAATAGGATGCAATTAAGTGTGTTTTGGCTCGATTTTGCTGGGTTCAGATTGTCTCTATTTGGCTCATTTCAGCTCCACTAGGCTCCATTCATCCCGAATCTGATCGACTCGACTCGATTCGGCTCATTTTGGTCATATGTGGTCCTATTCAGCGTTATTCGGCTCTATTCAACTCTTTTCTACTCTCTGCATCTCTGTTCGAATCCATTTGACTCCATTCCACACCATTCTATTCCATTCTACACTACTGTATTCTACAAAACCCTCCCCCACCCTAGCCTATCCTAATCTAGTCTGCTCTTTTCTAGTCTCCTTTTCTATTTTCTCTGTTCCATCCTATGCTACTCTACCATACCCTGCACTAAGCTAACCTACCCTGACCTATGCTGTTCTATTCTATTTCCTTCTATTTTCTCTGTTCCACCGTATGCTTCCCTACCCTATGCTACCCCACCGTACCATACTCTACTACTTAGGGTTACTCAATAAGGGTCCTAATTAAGGGGAGTAGTTCGGGCAAGGGTACTCCTTAAGGCAAGTGTACTAGTTCAGGCTACTAGTTAAGGCCAGGGTACTAGTTATGCAAGGGCACTAGTTAAGGCCAGGCTACTAGTTAAGGCATGGGTACTTGTTGAGGGTACTGGTTAAGGCAAGGGTACCAGTTCAGGCTACTTGTTAAGGACATACTACTAGTGAAGGCAAGGGTACTAGTGAAGACTACTGGTTAAGGCAAGGGTACTTGTTAGGACTACTAGTTAAGGCAAGGGTACTAGATTAGGCTAAGAGTTCAGGCAAGGGTACTCGTTCAGATTACTGACTTAGGGTACTATTCAAGACTAGTTGTCTAGGCTACTGCTCTATGCCACTAGTCTAGCTGACTAGTCCAGCTTACTAGTCTAGGCTTCTACTCTAGCCTTCTCTTGTCTACTCTAATGTAGTCTACTTGCATCTACCCTAGTCTTCCTATCATAAACTACCCTACCCTAACCTATTCTAATCGATTCCATTTGATTCGATTCAAAGCATTTCGATGCGACCGGACACCATCACGCTTGAGTCGGCTCGATTCCGCAACATCAGCTCGATTCAGCTCGATTTGGCTCGAATCGCTTCAATTCAGCTCGTTTCCACTCGGTTCAGCCTTATTCGGCCCTATTTGGCTCGATTCGACTCTTTTCTACTCTATTTGTCTCTGTTCGACTCCATTTGACTCCACTCTTCTCCATTCTATGCTATTCTACTCTATTCTGTTCTACTCTACCCTACGATACTCTAATCTATTCGATTGGATGCGATTCTTAGCAATTCGGTGTGATTCATCTCGTTTTGTTTCCATTTGACTCGATTCGGCCAGAATTGGCTCTATTCAGCTATATCCTGCACTCTTTGACTCTATTTGACTCAATTCTACTCTGCTCTACTCTTGTCTGCTTTACTCTCTCTACTCTACCCTACTGTACTATATTCTATTCTGTACTATTCTGTTCTATTCTACCCACCCGCCCCTCCCCTACCCTTCCCTAATCTATTTGATTAGATTCGATGTGACGTATTTCCACGCGATTTGACGCGATTAGGCTTGAATCAGCTCGATTCAGTTCGAATCGGCTCTATTCGGCTCGACTTGGCTCCATTTCACTCCATTCGGCTCGATTAGGCTCGAATTCCATCGATTCTGCTGGATTCTGCTCGATTAGGCCTTATTTGGGCCTATTCGGCCCTATTCTGCTCTATTAGACTCTTTTGTACTCTATTCATATCTATCCGTCTCTATTGGACTCCGTTCAACTCCATTCCTCACTATTTTCCTCTCTTCTATTCTACCCTTCCCTACCCTAATCTCTTCTAATCGATTCGATTTGATTTGACGCGATTCGAAGCAACCGGACGTGATTCGTCTCGTTTTGTCTCCACTCGGCTCAATTCGGCTATGTTCTCTCTCTTTGACTCTATTCTATTCTGTTGTATTCTTTCTGTTCTGTTCTATTCTCTCCTATTCTGTTGTACTCTATTCTATTCTACCCTACCCGACCCAACGGCACCCCACCCGAACCTTCCCTACTTTAATCTATTGGATGCAATTCGATTCCGTGCAACGCGATTTGATAGGACTTGACTGGATTCGGCAAATCTGAAGGGATTTGATGATATTCCATGCGACTCGACGTGATTCAGTAGGATTCTCTGAGGTTTGACGCAATTCGAAGTTATTCGACGTGATTCGATGGGATTCGACACGATATGAAGCAATTTGACCTTGTTTGATTCAAAACGATGTGACTCGACTCGATTCGACCTGATTCGATTCAACGCTGTTCGGTGACAGTCAGTGCGATTCTGCTTGATTCCGCTCGATTAGGTGTGATTCGGCAGTATACAGCTTTTCTCGGCTGTATTCAGCTCCAATCGTCTCTATTCAGCTTATTCGGCTCTATTCGACTGTATTCGACTCTACTCTTTTCCACTCGATTCTATTCCTTCTATTCTGTTCTAATCTCTTCTATTCCACTCTACTCTGTTCTATTCTCCCCTCCCCTCCCCTCCCCTCCCCTTCTCTAATCTATACGTCTCGATTGGATTTGACGCGTTGAACGCGATTCGAGGCGATGAAGCTTGAATCGGCTCGATTCGGCTCGATTTGGCTCTATTCGGCTCAGTTAGGCTCCATTCAGCTTGTTTTGGCTTGAATCGCTTCGAATCTGCTCGATTTGGCCTTCTTCGGCCCTATTCTGCTCTATTCGACTCTTTTCTACTCTATTCGTTTCTACTTGACTCCATTCTACTCCATTCTATTCATTCCACACTATTCTACTCTATTCTGCTCTACCCTACCCAACACCACTCTAATTTACTCTACTTGCTTCTACACGATTCCTCTCATTTTGTCTGCATTTGGCTCTATTCAGCTCTATTCTACTCTTCTCTACTCTATTGTATTGTTTCTACTCTGTTCTGTACTATTCTACTCTATTCTACCCTACCCTATGCTACCCAACTCTAAGGTATTGTAATCCACTTGATTGGATTTGATTCAACCCATTTCGACGCGATTCGGCTGGATTTGGCTCTGTTCAAATCTATTCTACTCTACTCTATTCCCCTCTACTCTACTCTAGCCTACTCTTTTCTGTATTCGTTCTGTGTTGTTCTGTTCTATTTTGTTGTGTTCTGTTCTGTTTTATTCTATTCTACTCTATTCTACCCTACTCTAGCCTACCCGAACCTCCCCTACTCTAGTCTATTCAATTGAATTCGAGAAATTTTGACGCGACTAGGGGCCGAATCGGTGTGATTCATGTCCATTCGGCTCCATTTGTCTCGAATAGTGTCGATTCAGCTCAATTAGCCTCGATTTGGCTCCATTAGGCTCGATTCACTGGATTCGGCTCGATTTCGCTCAATTCAGCTCGATTTGGCCCTCTTTGGCCCTCTTCGGCTCTCTTCAGCTCTTTTCTACTCTACTCGATTCCATTGCACACCATTCTACTCCATTCTACGCTCTTCTACTATACCCTACTGTAATTGATTCGATGGGATTCGACGCCAGTCGACGCGATTTGTCTCGTTTCGTCTCCATTCAGCTTGATTCGACTCTGTTCTACTCTACTCTATTCTACTCTACACTATTCTGCTCTGCTCTACCCTTTTCTACTCTATTCTATTGTATCCTTTCCATTCTCTTCTACTGTGTTCAAGTCTACTCTATTCCATCCTACCCTAATCTAATCTATTCTACTGGATTCGATTCCACGCATCTCGATGCGATTCGGCTCAAATCGGCTCCTTTCCACTCCATTCATCCCCAATCGGCTCAAATCGGTTCGATTCAGCTCTAATCGGCTCCATTCGGCTCCATTCAGCTCGAATAGGCTCTATTCAGCTCTATTCGGCTCTATTAGGCTCTACTCAACTCTATTATCTCTTTTTGACTCCACTCGACTCCATGCTACACCATTCTACTCCATCCTAAACTATTCTCTACTGTATTGTATTGTACTCTACCCTACTCTAGTCTATTCTATTTGATTGGATTGGAATTGATCAGATTCAATGCAATTCGACGGGATTCGACGCGATACGGCACGATTCCACGGGATTCGGCGTGATTCGTCTTGGTTTCTATCCATTTAGCTCTTTTGGGCTCTATTTGGCTCTATTCGGCAATGTTCGACTCTGCTCTACTCTACTCTTCTATACTCTGCTCGTCTCGACCCTATTCTTTCAGTTCTGTTCTGTTCTGTTCTACTGCACTCTATTCTACCCTACCCTACCCTAACTTAGCCTACTGTAATCTGTTCTATGCTATTCGACACACCTGAATGGGATTCGACCTGATTCGGGTCATATCGGCTCGATTCATCTCCTTTCTGCTCCATTAAACTCGATTCGGTTCTATTCGGCTCTTTCCCACTCTATTCGGCTCTTTTTGGCAGTATTCGACTCTATTTGACTCTAGTCTACTCGATTCTTTCTGTTCTGTTCTATTCTACTCTATTCTATTCTTCTCTACCCTACCCTAACCTTACCTTCCCCACACTAATCTATTTGATTCGATTCGACACGTTTCAAACGACTCGACATGATTCATCTCGATTCACCTTGAATTTGGTCAATTCGGCTGTATTCAGCTCTGTTTGGCTCTTTTCGGCTCTCTTCAACTCAATTTGACTCTATTCTACTGGACCCGACTCTACTTAATTCTATTCTCTTCTTTCTATTGTGTTCTGTTGTGTTGTAGTCTAGCCTCTCCTGCCGTACCCTCCTCTACTCTAATCTATTCGATTCAACGCATTTCGACGCGATTCCATGTGATTAGGCTTGAATCGGCTCGATTTAGCTCTATTTGGCTTGAATTGGGTCAATTCGTCTCGATTCTGCTCAATTCAGCATAATTAGGCTCGAGTGAACCTTATTCAGCCCTGTTCAGCTCTACTCAACCCTTTCTACTTTATTTGTCTCTATTTGGCTCCATTCAACTCCCTTCCACACCATTCTACTCTTTTCTACTCTATTCTATTCTGTTCTACCCTACCCTACTCTAATCTATTCTAATCGATTCGATTCATCACGATTTGTCTCCTTTCCTCTCCATTCGAATCGATTCGGCTTGAATTGGATCTATTCATCTATATTCTGCACTACCCGACTCTGACTATTCCACTCTACTCAACTCTACTCCATTCTACTCTTGGTATTCTCTTCTGTTCTACTCTATTCTATTCTTCTGTGCCCTTCCCTACTGAATCCCAGTCTAACCTACACTACTCTAATCTATTCAATTTAATTCGATTCCATTCAGTTTGACACCATTCGACCCGATTTGAGACAATTCGACGGGATTCGGTGAGATTCCGCGAGATTTGATGCGTTTTGGTGGGATTTGATGGAATTCGACGAGATCCGATGCAATAGGATGCAATTAAGTGTGTTTTGGCTCGATTTTGCTGGGTTCAGATTGTCTCTATTTGGCTCATTTCAGCTCCACTAGGCTCCATTCATCCCGAATCTGATCGACTCGACTCGATTCGGCTCATTTTGGTCATATGTGGTCCTATTCAGCGTTATTCGGCTCTATTCAACTCTTTTCTACTCTCTGCATCTCTGTTCGAATCCATTTGACTCCATTCCACACCATTCTATTCCATTCTACACTACTGTATTCTACAAAACCCTCCCCCACCCTAGCCTATCCTAATCTAGTCTGCTCTTTTCTAGTCTCCTTTTCTATTTTCTCTGTTCCATCCTATGCTACTCTACCATACCCTGCACTAAGCTAACCTACCCTGACCTATGCTGTTCTATTCTATTTCCTTCTATTTTCTCTGTTCCACCGTATGCTTCCCTACCCTATGCTACCCCACCGTACCATACTCTACTACTTAGGGTTACTCAATAAGGGTCCTAATTAAGGGGAGTAGTTCGGGCAAGGGTACTCCTTAAGGCAAGTGTACTAGTTCAGGCTACTAGTTAAGGCCAGGGTACTAGTTATGCAAGGGCACTAGTTAAGGCCAGGCTACTAGTTAAGGCATGGGTACTTGTTGAGGGTACTGGTTAAGGCAAGGGTACCAGTTCAGGCTACTTGTTAAGGACATACTACTAGTGAAGGCAAGGGTACTAGTGAAGACTACTGGTTAAGGCAAGGGTACTTGTTAGGACTACTAGTTAAGGCAAGGGTACTAGATTAGGCTAAGAGTTCAGGCAAGGGTACTCGTTCAGATTACTGACTTAGGGTACTATTCAAGACTAGTTGTCTAGGCTACTGCTCTATGCCACTAGTCTAGCTGACTAGTCCAGCTTACTAGTCTAGGCTTCTACTCTAGCCTTCTCTTGTCTACTCTAATGTAGTCTACTTGCATCTACCCTAGTCTTCCTATCATAAACTACCCTACCCTAACCTATTCTAATCGATTCCATTTGATTCGATTCAAAGCATTTCGATGCGACCGGACACCATCACGCTTGAGTCGGCTCGATTCCGCAACATCAGCTCGATTCAGCTCGATTTGGCTCGAATCGCTTCAATTCAGCTCGTTTCCACTCGGTTCAGCCTTATTCGGCCCTATTTGGCTCGATTCGACTCTTTTCTACTCTATTTGTCTCTGTTCGACTCCATTTGACTCCACTCTTCTCCATTCTATGCTATTCTACTCTATTCTGTTCTACTCTACCCTACGATACTCTAATCTATTCGATTGGATGCGATTCTTAGCAATTCGGTGTGATTCATCTCGTTTTGTTTCCATTTGACTCGATTCGGCCAGAATTGGCTCTATTGAGCTATATCCTGCACTCTTTGACTCTATTTGACTCAATTCTACTCTGCTCTACTCTTGTCTGCTTTACTCTCTCTACTCTACCCTACTGTACTATATTCTATTCTGTACTATTCTGTTCTAGTCTACCCACCCGCCCCTCCCCTACCCTTCCCTAATCTATTTGATTAGATTCGATGTGACGTATTTCCACGCGATTTGACGCGATTAGGCTTGAATCAGCTCGATTCAGTTCGAATCGGCTCTATTCGGCTCGACTTGGCTCCATTTCACTCCATTCGGCTCGATTAGGCTCGAATTCCATCGATTCTGCTGGATTCTGCTCGATTAGGCCTTATTTGGGCCTATTCGGCCCTATTCTGCTCTATTAGACTCTTTTGTAATCTATTCATATCTATCCGTCTCTATTGGACTCCGTTCAACTCCATTCCTCACTATTTTCCTCTCTTCTATTCTACCCTTCCCTACCCTAATCTCTTCTAATCGATTCGATTTGATTTGACGCGATTCGAAGCAACCGGACGTGATTCGTCTCGTTTTGTCTCCACTCGGCTCAATTCGGCTATGTTCTCTCTCTTTGACTCTATTCTATTCTGTTGTATTCTTTCTGTTCTGTTCTATTCTCTCCTATTCTGTTGTACTCTGTTCTATTCTACCCTACCCGACCCAACGGCACCCCACCCGAACCTTCCCTACTTTAATCTATTGGATGCAATTCGATTCCGTGCAACGCGATTTGATAGGACTTGACTGGATTCGGCAAATCTGAAGGGATTTGATGAGATTCCATGCGACTCGACGTGATTCAGTAGGATTCTCTGAGGTTTGACGCAATTCGAAGTTATTCGACGTGATTCGATGGGATTCGACACGATATGAAGCAATTTGACCTTGTTTGATTCAAAACGATGTGACTCGACTCGATTCGACCTGATTCGATTCAACGCTGTTCGGTGACAGTCAGTGCGATTCTGCTTGATTCCGCTCGATTAGGTGTGATTCGGCAGTATACAGCTCTTCTCGGCTGTATTCAGCTCCAATCGTCTCTATTCAGCTTATTCGGCTCTATTCGACTGTATTCGACTCTACTCTTTTCCACTCGATTCTACTCGATTCTATTCCTTCTATTCTGTTCTAATCTCTTCTATTCTACTCTACTCTGTTCTATTCTCCCCTCCCCTCCCCTCCCCTCCCCTTCTCTAATCTATACGTCTCGATTGGATTTGACGCGTTGAACGCGATTCGAGGCGATGAAGCTTGAATCGGCTCGATTCGGCTCGATTTGGCTCTATTCGGCTCAGTTAGGCTCCATTCAGCTTGTTTTGGCTTGAATCGCTTCGAATCTGCTCGATTTGGCCTTCTTCGGCCCTATTCTGCTCTATTCGACTCTTTTCTACTCTATTCGTTTCTACTTGACTCCATTCTACTCCATTCTATTCATTCCACACTATTCTACTCTATTCTGCTCTACCCTACCCAACACCACTCTAATTTACTCTACTTGCTTCTACACGATTCCTCTCATTTTGTCTGCATTTGGCTCTATTCAGCTCTATTCTACTCTTCTCTACTCTATTGTATTGTTTCTACTCTGTTCTGTACTATTCTACTCTATTCTACCCTACCCTATGCTACCCAACTCTAAGGTATTGTAATCCACTTGATTGGATTTGATTCAACCCATTTCGACGCGATTCGGCTGGATTTGGCTCTGTTCAAATCTATTCTACTCTACTCTATTCCCCTCTACTCTACTCTAGCCTACTCTTTTCTGTATTCGTTCTGTGTTGTTCTGTTCTATTTTGTTGTGTTCTGTTCTGTTTTATTCTATTCTACTCTATTCTACCCTACTCTAGCCTACCCGAACCTCCCCTACTCTAGTCTATTCAATTGAATTCGAGAAATTTTGACGCGACTAGGGGCCGAATCGGTGTGATTCATGTCCATTCGGCTCCATTTGTCTCGAATAGTGTCGATTCAGCTCGATTAGCCTCGATTTGGCTCCATTAGGCTCGATTCACTGGATTCGGCTCGATTTCGCTCAATTCAGCTCGATTTGGCCCTCTTTGGCCCTCTTCGGCTCTCTTCAGCTCTTTTCTACTCTACTCGATTCCATTGCACACCATTCTACTCCATTCTACGCTCTTCTACTATACCCTACTGTAATTGATTCGATGGGATTCGACGCCATTCAACGCGATTTGTCTCGTTTCGTCTCCATTCAGCTTGATTCGACTCTGTTCTACTCTACTCTATTCTACTCTACACTATTCTGCTCTGCTCTACCCTTTTCTACTCTATTCTATTGTATCCTTTCCATTCTCTTCTACTGTGTTCAAGTCTACTCTATTCCATCCTACCCTAATCTAATCTATTCTACTGGATTCGATTCCACGCATCTCGATGCGATTCGGCTCAAATCGGCTCCTTTCCACTCCATTCATCCCCAATCGGCTCAAATCGGTTCGATTCAGCTCTAATCGGCTCCATTCGGCTCCATTCAGCTCGAATAGGCTCTATTCAGCTCTATTCGGCTCTATTAGGCTCTACTCAACTCTATTATCTCTTTTTGACTCCACTCGACTCCATGCTACACCATTCTACTCCATCCTAAACTATTCTCTACTGTATTGTATTGTACTCTACCCTACTCTAGTCTATTCTATTTGATTGGATTGGAATTGATCAGATTCAATGCAATTCGACGGGATTCGACGCGATACGGCACGATTCCACGGGATTCGGCGTGATTCGTCTTGGTTTCTATCCATTTAGCTCTTTTGGGCTCTATTTGGCTCTATTCGGCAATGTTCGACTCTGCTCTACTCTACTCTTCTATACTCTGCTCGTCTCGACCCTATTCTTTCAGTTCTGTTCTGTTCTGTTCTACTGCACTCTATTCTACCCTACCCTACCCTAACTTAGCCTACTGTAATCTGTTCTATGCTATTCGACACACCTGAATGGGATTCGACCTGATTCGGGTCATATCGGCTCGATTCATCTCCTTTCTGCTCCATTAAACTCGATTCGGTTCTATTCGGCTCTTTCCCACTCTATTCGGCTCTTTTTGGCAGTATTCGACTCTATTTGACTCTAGTCTACTCGATTCTTTCTGTTCTGTTCTATTCTACTCTATTCTATTCTTCTCTACCCTACCCTAACCTTACCTTCCCCACACTAATCTATTTGATTCGATTCGACACGTTTCAAACGACTCGACATGATTCATCTCGATTCACCTTGAATTTGGTCAATTCGGCTGTATTCAGCTCTGTTTGGCTCTTTTCGGCTCTCTTCAACTCAATTTGACTCTATTCTACTGGACCCGACTCTACTTAATTCTATTCTCTTCTTTCTATTGTGTTCTGTTGTGTTGTAGTCTAGCCTCTCCTGCCGTACCCTCCTCTACTCTAATCTATTCGATTCAACGCATTTCGACGCGATTCCATGTGATTAGGCTTGAATCGGCTCGATTTAGCTCTATTTGGCTTGAATTGGGTCAATTCGTCTCGATTCTGCTCAATTCAGCATAATTAGGCTCGAGTGAACCTTATTCAGCCCTGTTCAGCTCTACTCAACCCTTTCTACTTTATTTGTCTCTATTTGGCTCCATTCAACTCCCTTCCACACCATTCTACTCTTTTCTACTCTATTCTATTCTGTTCTACCCTACCCTACTCTAATCTATTCTAATCGATTCGATTCATCACGATTTGTCTCCTTTCCTCTCCATTCGAATCGATTCGGCTTGAATTGGATCTATTCATCTATATTCTGCACTACCCGACTCTGACTATTCCACTCTACTCAACTCTACTCCATTCTACTCTTGGTATTCTCTTCTGTTCTACTCTATTCTATTCTTCTGTGCCCTTCCCTACTGAATCCCAGTCTAACCTACACTACTCTAATCTATTCAATTTAATTCGATTCCATTCAGTTTGACACCATTCGACCCGATTTGAGACAATTCGACGGGATTCGGTGAGATTCCGCGAGATTTGATGCGTTTTGGTGGGATTTGATGGAATTCGACGAGATCCGATGCAATAGGATGCAATTAAGTGTGTTTTGGCTCGATTTTGCTGGGTTCAGATTGTCTCTATTTGGCTCATTTCAGCTCCACTAGGCTCCATTCATCCCGAATCTGATCGACTCGACTCGATTCGGCTCATTTTGGTCATATGTGGTCCTATTCAGCGTTATTCGGCTCTATTCAACTCTTTTCTACTCTCTGCATCTCTGTTCGAATCCATTTGACTCCATTCCACACCATTCTATTCCATTCTACACTACTGTATTCTACAAAACCCTCCCCCACCCTAGCCTATCCTAATCTAGTCTGCTCTTTTCTAGTCTCCTTTTCTATTTTCTCTGTTCCATCCTATGCTACTCTACCATACCCTGCACTAAGCTAACCTACCCTGACCTATGCTGTTCTATTCTATTTCCTTCTATTTTCTCTGTTCCACCGTATGCTTCCCTACCCTATGCTACCCCACCGTACCATACTCTACTACTTAGGGTTACTCAATAAGGGTCCTAATTAAGGGGAGTAGTTCGGGCAAGGGTACTCCTTAAGGCAAGTGTACTAGTTCAGGCTACTAGTTAAGGCCAGGGTACTAGTTATGCAAGGGCACTAGTTAAGGCCAGGCTACTAGTTAAGGCATGGGTACTTGTTGAGGGTACTGGTTAAGGCAAGGGTACCAGTTCAGGCTACTTGTTAAGGACATACTACTAGTGAAGGCAAGGGTACTAGTGAAGACTACTGGTTAAGGCAAGGGTACTTGTTAGGACTACTAGTTAAGGCAAGGGTACTAGATTAGGCTAAGAGTTCAGGCAAGGGTACTCGTTCAGATTACTGACTTAGGGTACTATTCAAGACTAGTTGTCTAGGCTACTGCTCTATGCCACTAGTCTAGCTGACTAGTCCAGCTTACTAGTCTAGGCTTCTACTCTAGCCTTCTCTTGTCTACTCTAATGTAGTCTACTTGCATCTACCCTAGTCTTCCTATCATAAACTACCCTACCCTAACCTATTCTAATCGATTCCATTTGATTCGATTCAAAGCATTTCGATGCGACCGGACACCATCACGCTTGAGTCGGCTCGATTCCGCAACATCAGCTCGATTCAGCTCGATTTGGCTCGAATCGCTTCAATTCAGCTCGTTTCCACTCGGTTCAGCCTTATTCGGCCCTATTTGGCTCGATTCGACTCTTTTCTACTCTATTTGTCTCTGTTCGACTCCATTTGACTCCACTCTTCTCCATTCTATGCTATTCTACTCTATTCTGTTCTACTCTACCCTACGATACTCTAATCTATTCGATTGGATGCGATTCTTAGCAATTCGGTGTGATTCATCTCGTTTTGTTTCCATTTGACTCGATTCGGCCAGAATTGGCTCTATTGAGCTATATCCTGCACTCTTTGACTCTATTTGACTCAATTCTACTCTGCTCTACTCTTGTCTGCTTTACTCTCTCTACTCTACCCTACTGTACTATATTCTATTCTGTACTATTCTGTTCTAGTCTACCCACCCGCCCCTCCCCTACCCTTCCCTAATCTATTTGATTAGATTCGATGTGACGTATTTCCACGCGATTTGACGCGATTAGGCTTGAATCAGCTCGATTCAGTTCGAATCGGCTCTATTCGGCTCGACTTGGCTCCATTTCACTCCATTCGGCTCGATTAGGCTCGAATTCCATCGATTCTGCTGGATTCTGCTCGATTAGGCCTTATTTGGGCCTATTCGGCCCTATTCTGCTCTATTAGACTCTTTTGTAATCTATTCATATCTATCCGTCTCTATTGGACTCCGTTCAACTCCATTCCTCACTATTTTCCTCTCTTCTATTCTACCCTTCCCTACCCTAATCTCTTCTAATCGATTCGATTTGATTTGACGCGATTCGAAGCAACCGGACGTGATTCGTCTCGTTTTGTCTCCACTCGGCTCAATTCGGCTATGTTCTCTCTCTTTGACTCTATTCTATTCTGTTGTATTCTTTCTGTTCTGTTCTATTCTCTCCTATTCTGTTGTACTCTGTTCTATTCTACCCTACCCGACCCAACGGCACCCCACCCGAACCTTCCCTACTTTAATCTATTGGATGCAATTCGATTCCGTGCAACGCGATTTGATAGGACTTGACTGGATTCGGCAAATCTGAAGGGATTTGATGAGATTCCATGCGACTCGACGTGATTCAGTAGGATTCTCTGAGGTTTGACGCAATTCGAAGTTATTCGACGTGATTCGATGGGATTCGACACGATATGAAGCAATTTGACCTTGTTTGATTCAAAACGATGTGACTCGACTCGATTCGACCTGATTCGATTCAACGCTGTTCGGTGACAGTCAGTGCGATTCTGCTTGATTCCGCTCGATTAGGTGTGATTCGGCAGTATACAGCTCTTCTCGGCTGTATTCAGCTCCAATCGTCTCTATTCAGCTTATTCGGCTCTATTCGACTGTATTCGACTCTACTCTTTTCCACTCGATTCTACTCGATTCTATTCCTTCTATTCTGTTCTAATCTCTTCTATTCTACTCTACTCTGTTCTATTCTCCCCTCCCCTCCCCTCCCCTCCCCTTCTCTAATCTATACGTCTCGATTGGATTTGACGCGTTGAACGCGATTCGAGGCGATGAAGCTTGAATCGGCTCGATTCGGCTCGATTTGGCTCTATTCGGCTCAGTTAGGCTCCATTCAGCTTGTTTTGGCTTGAATCGCTTCGAATCTGCTCGATTTGGCCTTCTTCGGCCCTATTCTGCTCTATTCGACTCTTTTCTACTCTATTCGTTTCTACTTGACTCCATTCTACTCCATTCTATTCATTCCACACTATTCTACTCTATTCTGCTCTACCCTACCCAACACCACTCTAATTTACTCTACTTGCTTCTACACGATTCCTCTCATTTTGTCTGCATTTGGCTCTATTCAGCTCTATTCTACTCTTCTCTACTCTATTGTATTGTTTCTACTCTGTTCTGTACTATTCTACTCTATTCTACCCTACCCTATGCTACCCAACTCTAAGGTATTGTAATCCACTTGATTGGATTTGATTCAACCCATTTCGACGCGATTCGGCTGGATTTGGCTCTGTTCAAATCTATTCTACTCTACTCTATTCCCCTCTACTCTACTCTAGCCTACTCTTTTCTGTATTCGTTCTGTGTTGTTCTGTTCTATTTTGTTGTGTTCTGTTCTGTTTTATTCTATTCTACTCTATTCTACCCTACTCTAGCCTACCCGAACCTCCCCTACTCTAGTCTATTCAATTGAATTCGAGAAATTTTGACGCGACTAGGGGCCGAATCGGTGTGATTCATGTCCATTCGGCTCCATTTGTCTCGAATAGTGTCGATTCAGCTCGATTAGCCTCGATTTGGCTCCATTAGGCTCGATTCACTGGATTCGGCTCGATTTCGCTCAATTCAGCTCGATTTGGCCCTCTTTGGCCCTCTTCGGCTCTCTTCAGCTCTTTTCTACTCTACTCGATTCCATTGCACACCATTCTACTCCATTCTACGCTCTTCTACTATACCCTACTGTAATTGATTCGATGGGATTCGACGCCATTCAACGCGATTTGTCTCGTTTCGTCTCCATTCAGCTTGATTCGACTCTGTTCTACTCTACTCTATTCTACTCTACACTATTCTGCTCTGCTCTACCCTTTTCTACTCTATTCTATTGTATCCTTTCCATTCTCTTCTACTGTGTTCAAGTCTACTCTATTCCATCCTACCCTAATCTAATCTATTCTACTGGATTCGATTCCACGCATCTCGATGCGATTCAGCTCAAATCGGCTCCTTTCCACTCCATTCATCCCCAATCGGCTCAAATCGGTTCGATTCAGCTCTAATCGGCTCCATTCGGCTCCATTCAGCTCGAATAGGCTCTATTCAGCTCTATTCGGCTCTATTAGGCTCTACTCAACTCTATTATCTCTTTTTGACTCCACTCGACTCCATGCTACACCATTCTACTCCATCCTAAACTATTCTCTACTGTATTGTATTGTACTCTACCCTACTCTAGTCTATTCTATTTGATTGGATTGGAATTGATCAGATTCAATGCAATTCGACGGGATTCGACGCGATACGGCACGATTCCACGGGATTCGGCGTGATTCGTCTTGGTTTCTATCCATTTAGCTCTTTTGGGCTCTATTTGGCTCTATTCGGCAATGTTCGACTCTGCTCTACTCTACTCTTCTATACTCTGCTCGTCTCGACCCTATTCTTTCAGTTCTGTTCTGTTCTGTTCTACTGCACTCTATTCTACCCTACCCTACCCTAACTTAGCCTACTGTAATCTGTTCTATGCTATTCGACACACCTGAATGGGATTCGACCTGATTCGGGTCTTATAGGCTCGATTCATCTCCTTTCTGCTCCATTAAACTCGATTCGGTTCTATTCGGCTCTTTCCCACTCTATTCGGCTCTTTTTGGCAGTATTCGACTCTATTTGACTGTAGTCTACTCGATTCTTTCTGTTCTGTTCTATTCTACTCTATTCTATTCTTCTCTACCCTACCCTAACCTTACCTTCCCCACACTAATCTATTTGATTCGATTCGACACGTTTCAAACGACTCGACATGATTCATCTCGATTCACCTTGAATTTGGTCAATTCGGCTGTATTCAGCTCTGTTTGGCTCTTTTCGGCTCTCTTCAACTCAATTTGACTCTATTCTACTGGACCCGACTCTACTTAATTCTATTCTCTTCTTTCTATTGTGTTCTGTTGTGTTGTAGTCTAGCCTCTCCTGCCGTACCCTCCTCTACTCTAATCTATTCGATTCAACGCATTTCGACGCGATTCCATGTGATTAGGCTTGAATCGGCTCGATTTAGCTCTATTTGGCTTGAATTGGGTCAATTCGTCTCGATTCTGCTCAATTCAGCATAATTAGGCTCGAGTGAACCTTATTCAGCCCTGTTCAGCTCTACTCAACCCTTTCTACTTTATTTGTCTCTATTTGGCTCCATTCAACTCCCTTCCACACCATTCTACTCTTTTCTACTCTATTCTATTCTGTTCTACCCTACCCTACTCTAATCTATTCTAATCGATTGGATTCATCACGATTTGTCTCCTTTCCTCTCCATTCGAATCGATTCGGCTTGAATTGGATCTATTCATCTATATTCTGCACTACCCGACTCTGACTATTCCACTCTACTCAACTCTACTCCATTCTACTCTTGGTATTCTCTTCTGTTCTACTCTATTCTATTCTTCTGTGCCCTTCCCTACTGAATCCCAGTCTAACCTACACTACTCTAATCTATTCAATTTAATTCGATTCCATTCAGTTTGACACCATTCGACCCGATTTGAGACAATTCGACGGGATTCGGTGAGATTCCGCGAGATTTGATGCGTTTTGGTGGGATTTGATGGAATTCGACGAGATCCGATGCAATAGGATGCAATTAAGTGTGTTTTGGCTCGATTTTGCTGGGTTCAGATTGTCTCTATTTGGCTCATTTCAGCTCCACTAGGCTCCATTCATCCCGAATCTGATCGACTCGACTCGATTCGGCTCATTTTGGTCATATGTGGTCCTATTCAGCGTTATTCGGCTCTATTCAACTCTTTTCTACTCTCTGCATCTCTGTTCGAATCCATTTGACTCCATTCCACACCATTCTATTCCATTCTACACTACTGTATTCTACAAAACCCTCCCCCACCCTAGCCTATCCTAATCTAGTCTGCTCTTTTCTAGTCTCCTTTTCTATTTTCTCTGTTCCATCCTATGCTACTCTACCATACCCTGCACTAAGCTAACCTACCCTGACCTATGCTGTTCTATTCTATTTCCTTCTATTTTCTCTGTTCCACCGTATGCTTCCCTACCCTATGCTACCCCACCGTACCATACTCTACTACTTAGGGTTACTCAATAAGGGTCCTAATTAAGGGGAGTAGTTCGGGCAAGGGTACTCCTTAAGGCAAGTGTACTAGTTCAGGCTACTAGTTAAGGCCAGGGTACTAGTTATGCAAGGGCACTAGTTAAGGCCAGGCTACTAGTTAAGGCATGGGTACTTGTTGAGGGTACTGGTTAAGGCAAGGGTACCAGTTCAGGCTACTTGTTAAGGACATACTACTAGTGAAGGCAAGGGTACTAGTGAAGACTACTGGTTAAGGCAAGGGTACTTGTTAGGACTACTAGTTAAGGCAAGGGTACTAGATTAGGCTAAGAGTTCAGGCAAGGGTACTCGTTCAGATTACTGACTTAGGGTACTATTCAAGACTAGTTGTCTAGGCTACTGCTCTATGCCACTAGCCTAGCTGACTAGTCCAGCTTACTAGTCTAGGCTTCTACTCTAGCCTTCTCTTGTCTACTCTAATGTAGTCTACTTGCATCTACCCTAGTCTTCCTATCATAAACTACCCTACCCTAACCTATTCTAATCGATTCCATTTGATTCGATTCAAAGCATTTCGATGCGACCGGACACCATCACGCTTGAGTCGGCTCGATTCCGCAACATCAGCTCGATTCAGCTCGATTTGGCTCGAATCGCTTCAATTCAGCTCGTTTCCACTCGGTTCAGCCTTATTCGGCCCTATTTGGCTCGATTCGACTCTTTTCTACTCTATTTGTCTCTGTTCGACTCCATTTGACTCCACTCTTCTCCATTCTATGCTATTCTACTCTATTCTGTTCTACTCTACCCTACGATACTCTAATCTATTCGATTGGATGCGATTCTTAGCAATTCGGTGTGATTCATCTCGTTTTGTTTCCATTTGACTCGATTCGGCCAGAATTGGCTCTATTCAGCTATATCCTGCACTCTTTGATTCTATTTGACTCAATTCTACTCTGCTCTACTCTTGTCTGCTTTACTCTCTCTACTCTACCCTACTGTACTATATTCTATTCTGTACTATTCTGTTCTAGTCTACCCACCCGCCCCTCCCCTACCCTTCCCTAATCTATTTGATTAGATTCGATGTGACGTATTTCCACGCGATTTGACGCGATTAGGCTTGAATCAGCTCGATTCAGTTCGAATCGGCTCTATTCGGCTCGACTTGGCTCCATTTCACTCCATTCGGCTCGATTAGGCTCGAATTCCATCGATTCTGCTGGATTCTGCTCGATTAGGCCTTATTTGGGCCTATTCGGCCCTATTCTGCTCTATTAGACTCTTTTGTACTCTATTCATATCTATCCGTCTCTATTGGACTCCGTTCAACTCCATTCCTCACTATTTTCCTCTCTTCTATTCTACCCTTCCCTACCCTAATCTCTTCTAATCGATTCGATTTGATTTGACGCGATTCGAAGCAACCGGACGTGATTCGTCTCGTTTTGTCTCCACTCGGCTCAATTCGGCTATGTTCTCTCTCTTTGACTCTATTCTATTCTGTTGTATTCTTTCTGTTCTGTTCTATTCTCTCCTATTCTGTTGTACTCTGTTCTATTCTACCCTACCCGACCCAACGGCACCCCACCCGAACCTTCCCTACTTTAATCTATTGGATGCAATTCGATTCCGTGCAACGCGATTTGATAGGACTTGACTGGATTCGGCAAGATCTGAAGGGATTTGATGAGATTCCATGCGACTCGACGTGATTCAGTAGGATTCTCTGAGGTTTGACGCAATTCGAAGTTATTCGACGTGATTCGATGGGATTCGACACGATATGAAGCAATTTGACCTTGTTTGATTCAAAACGATGTGAGTCGACTCGATTCGACCTGATTCGATTCAACGCTGTTCGGTGACAGTCAGTGCGATTCTGCTTGATTCCGCTCGATTAGGTGTGATTCGGCAGTATACAGCTCTTTTCGGCTGTATTCAGCTCCATTCGTCTCTATTCAGCTTATTCGGCTCTATTCGACTGTATTCGACTCTACTCTTTTCCACTCGATTCTACTCGATTCTATTCCTTCTATTCTGTTCTAATCTCTTCTATTCCACTCTACTCTGTTCTATTCTCCCCTCCCCTCCCCTCCCCTTCTCTAATCTATACGTCTCGATTGGATTTGACGCGTTGAACGCGATTCGAGGCGATGAAGCTTGAATCGGCTCGATTCGGCTCGATTTGGCTCTATTCGGCTCAGTTAGGCTCCATTCAGCTTGTTTTGGCTTGAATCGCTTCGAATCTGCTCGATTTGGCCTTCTTCGGCCCTATTCTGCTCTATTCGACTCTTTTCTACTCTATTCGTTTCTACTTGACTCCATTCTACTCCATTCTATTCATTCCACACTATTCTACTCTATTCTGCTCTACCCTACCCAACACCACTCTAATTTACTCTACTTGCTTCTACACGATTCCTCTCATTTTGTCTGCATTTGGCTCTATTCAGCTCTATTCTACTCTTCTCTACTCTATTGTATTGTTTCTACTCTGTTCTGTACTATTCTACTCTATTCTACCCTACCCTATGCTACCCAACTCTAAGGTATTGTAATCCACTTGATTGGATTTGATTCAACCCATTTCGACGCGATTCGGCTCGATTTGGCTCTGTTCAAATCTATTCTACTCTACTCTATTCCCCTCTACTCTACTCTAGCCTACTCTTTTCTGTATTCGTTCTGTGTTGTTCTGTTCTATTTTGTTGTGTTCTGTTCTGTTTTATTCTATTCTACTCTATTCTACCCTACTCTAGCCTACCCGAACCTCCCCTACTCTAGTCTATTCAATTGAATTCGAGAAATTTTGACGCGACTAGGGGCCGAATCGGTGTGATTCATGTCCATTCGGCTCCATTTGTCTCGAATAGTGTCGATTCAGCTCGATTAGCCTCGATTTGGCTCCATTAGGCTCGATTCACTGGATTCGGCTCGATTTCGCTCAATTCAGCTCGATTTGGCCCTCTTTGGCCCTCTTCGGCTCTCTTCAGCTCTTTTCTACTCTACTCGATTCCATTGCACACCATTCTACTCCATTCTACGCTCTTCTACTATACCCTACTGTAATTGATTCGATGGGATTCGACGCCATTCGACGCGATTTGTCTCGTTTCGTCTCCATTCAGCTTGATTCGACTCTGTTCTACTCTACTCTATTCTACTCTACACTATTCTGCTCTGCTCTACCCTTTTCTACTCTATTCTATTGTATCCTTTCCATTCTCTTCTACTGTGTTCAAGTCTACTCTATTCCATCCTACCCAAATCTAATCTATTCTACTGGATTCGATTCCACGCATCTCGATGCGATTCGGCTCAAATCGGCTCCTTTCCACTCCATTCATCCCCAATCGGCTCAAATCGGTTCGATTCAGCTCTAATCGGCTCCATTCGGCTCCATT
Source organism: Loxodonta africana (assembly GCF_030014295.1). NCBI lineage: Eukaryota > Metazoa > Chordata > Mammalia > Proboscidea > Elephantidae > Loxodonta > Loxodonta africana. The sequence continues at coordinate 34,614 of NW_026975304.1, read as the reverse complement.
CAGCTCGAATAGGCTCTATTCAGCTCTATTCAGCTCTATTAGGCTCTACTCAACTCTATTATCTCTTTTTGACTCCACTCGACTCCATGCTACACCATTCTACTCCATCCTAAACTATTCTCTACTGTATTGTATTGTACTCTACCCTACTCTAGTCTATTCTATTTGATTGGATTGGAATTGATCAGATTCAATGCAATTCGACGGGATTCGACGCGATACGGCACGATTCCACGGGATTCGGCGTGATTCGTCTTGGTTTCTATCCATTTAGCTCTTTTGGGCTCTATTTGGCTCTATTCGGCAATGTTCGACTCTGCTCTACTCTACTCTTCTATACTCTGCTCGTCTCGACCCTATTCTTTCAGTTCTGTTCTGTTCTGTTCTACTGCACTCTATTCTACCCTACCCTACCCTAACTTAGCCTACTGTAATCTGTTCTATGCTATTCGACACACCTGAATGGGATTCGACCTGATTCGGGTCATATCGGCTCGATTCATCTCCTTTCTGCTCCATTAAACTCGATTCGGTTCTATTCGGCTCTTTCCCACTCTATTCGGCTCTTTTTGGCAGTATTCGACTCTATTTGACTCTAGTCTACTCGATTCTTTCTGTTCTGTTCTATTCTACTCTATTCTATTCTTCTCTACCCTACCCTAACCTTACCTTCCCCACACTAATCTATTTGATTCGATTCGACACGTTTCAAACGACTCGACATGATTCATCTCGATTCACCTTGAATTTGGTCAATTCGGCTGTATTCAGCTCTGTTTGGCTCTTTTCGGCTCTCTTCAACTCAATTTGACTCTATTCTACTGGACCCGACTCTACTTAATTCTATTCTCTTCTTTCTATTGTGTTCTGTTGTGTTGTAGTCTAGCCTCTCCTGCCGTACCCTCCTCTACTCTAATCTATTCGATTCAACGCATTTCGACGCGATTCCATGTGATTAGGCTTGAATCGGCTCGATTTAGCTCTATTTGGCTTGAATTGGGTCAATTCGTCTCGATTCTGCTCAATTCAGCATAATTAGGCTCGAGTGAACCTTATTCAGCCCTGTTCAGCTCTACTCAACCCTTTCTACTTTATTTGTCTCTATTTGGCTCCATTCAACTCCCTTCCACACCATTCTACTCTTTTCTACTCTATTCTATTCTGTTCTACCCTACCCTACTCTAATCTATTCTAATCGATTCGATTCATCACGATTTGTCTCCTTTCCTCTCCATTCGAATCGATTCGGCTTGAATTGGATCTATTCATCTATATTCTGCACTACCCGACTCTGACTATTCCACTCTACTCAACTCTACTCCATTCTACTCTTGGTATTCTCTTCTGTTCTACTCTATTCTATTCTTCTGTGCCCTTCCCTACTGAATCCCAGTCTAACCTACACTACTCTAATCTATTCAATTTAATTCGATTCCATTCAGTTTGACACCATTCGACCCGATTTGAGTCAATTCGACGGGATTCGGTGAGATTCCGCGAGATTTGATGCGTTTTGGTGGGATTTGATGGAATTCGACGAGATCCGATGCAATAGGATGCAATTAAGTGTGTTTTGGCTCGATTTTGCTGGGTTCAGATTGTCTCTATTTGGCTCATTTCAGCTCCACTAGGCTCCATTCATCCCGAATCTGATCGACTCGACTCGATTCGGCTCATTTTGGTCAGATGTGGTCCTATTCAGCGTTATTCGGCTCTATTCAACTCTTTTCTACTCTCTGCATCTCTGTTCGAATCCATTTGACTCCATTCCACACCATTCTATTCCATTCTACACTACTGTATTCTACAAAACCCTCCCCCACCCTAGCCTATCCTAATCTAGTCTGCTCTTTTCTAGTCTCCTTTTCTATTTTCTCTGTTCCATCCTATGCTACTCTACCATACCCTGCACTAAGCTAACCTACCCTGACCTATGCTGTTCTATTCTATTTCCTTCTATTTTCTCTGTTCCACCGTATGCTTCCCTACCCTATGCTACCCCACCGTACCATACTCTACTACTTAGGGTTACTCAATAAGGGTCCTAATTAAGGGGAGTAGTTCGGGCAAGGGTACTCCTTAAGGCAAGTGTACTAGTTCAGGCTACTAGTTAAGGCCAGGGTACTAGTTATGCAAGGGCACTAGTTAAGGCCAGGCTACTAGTTAAGGCATGGGTACTTGTTGAGGGTACTGGTTAAGGCAAGGGTACCAGTTCAGGCTACTTGTTAAGGACATACTACTAGTGAAGGCAAGGGTACTAGTGAAGACTACTGGTTAAGGCAAGGGTACTTGTTAGGACTACTAGTTAAGGCAAGGGTACTAGATTAGGCTAAGAGTTCAGGCAAGGGTACTCGTTCAGATTACTGACTTAGGGTACTATTCAAGACTAGTTGTCTAGGCTACTGCTCTATGCCACTAGTCTAGCTGACTAGTCCAGCTTACTAGTCTAGGCTTCTACTCTAGCCTTCTCTTGTCTACTCTAATGTAGTCTACTTGCATCTACCCTAGTCTTCCTATCATAAACTACCCTACCCTAACCTATTCTAATCGATTCCATTTGATTCGATTCAAAGCATTTCGATGCGACCGGACACCATCACGCTTGAGTCGGCTCGATTCCGCAACATCAGCTCGATTCAGCTCGATTTGGCTCGAATCGCTTCAATTCAGCTCGTTTCCACTCGGTTCAGCCTTATTCGGCCCTATTTGGCTCGATTCGACTCTTTTCTACTCTATTTGTCTCTGTTCGACTCCATTTGACTCCACTCTTCTCCATTCTATGCTATTCTACTCTATTCTGTTCTACTCTACCCTACGATACTCTAATCTATTCGATTGGATGCGATTCTTAGCAATTCGGTGTGATTCATCTCGTTTTGTTTCCATTTGACTCGATTCGGCCAGAATTGGCTCTATTCAGCTATATCCTGCACTCTTTGATTCTATTTGACTCAATTCTACTCTGCTCTACTCTTGTCTGCTTTACTCTCTCTACTCTACCCTACTGTACTATATTCTATTCTGTACTATTCTGTTCTAGTCTACCCACCCGCCCCTCCCCTACCCTTCCCTAATCTATTTGATTAGATTCGATGTGACGTATTTCCACGCGATTTGACGCGATTAGGCTTGAATCAGCTCGATTCAGTTCGAATCGGCTCTATTCGGCTCGACTTGGCTCCATTTCACTCCATTCGGCTCGATTAGGCTCGAATTCCATCGATTCTGCTGGATTCTGCTCGATTAGGCCTTATTTGGGCCTATTCGGCCCTATTCTGCTCTATTAGACTCTTTTGTACTCTATTCATATCTATCCGTCTCTATTGGACTCCGTTCAACTCCATTCCTCACTATTTTCCTCTCTTCTATTCTACCCTTCCCTACCCTAATCTCTTCTAATCGATTCGATTTGATTTGACGCGATTCGAAGCAACCGGACGTGATTCGTCTCGTTTTGTCTCCACTCGGCTCAATTCGGCTATGTTCTCTCTCTTTGACTCTATTCTATTCTGTTGTATTCTTTCTGTTCTGTTCTATTCTCTCCTATTCTGTTGTACTCTGTTCTATTCTACCCTACCCGACCCAACGGCACCCCACCCGAACCTTCCCTACTTTAATCTATTGGATGCAATTCGATTCCGTGCAACGCGATTTGATAGGACTTGACTGGATTCGGCAAGATCTGAAGGGATTTGATGAGATTCCATGCGACTCGACGTGATTCAGTAGGATTCTCTGAGGTTTGACGCAATTCGAAGTTATTCGACGTGATTCGATGGGATTCGACACGATATGAAGCAATTTGACCTTGTTTGATTCAAAACGATGTGAGTCGACTCGATTCGACCTGATTCGATTCAACGCTGTTCGGTGACAGTCAGTGCGATTCTGCTTGATTCCGCTCGATTAGGTGTGATTCGGCAGTATACAGCTCTTTTCGGCTGTATTCAGCTCCATTCGTCTCTATTCAGCTTATTCGGCTCTATTCGACTGTATTCGACTCTACTCTTTTCCACTCGATTCTACTCGATTCTATTCCTTCTATTCTGTTCTAATCTCTTCTATTCCACTCTACTCTGTTCTATTCTCCCCTCCCCTCCCCTCCCCTTCTCTAATCTATACGTCTCGATTGGATTTGACGCGTTGAACGCGATTCGAGGCGATGAAGCTTGAATCGGCTCGATTCGGCTCGATTTGGCTCTATTCGGCTCAGTTAGGCTCCATTCAGCTTGTTTTGGCTTGAATCGCTTCGAATCTGCTCGATTTGGCCTTCTTCGGCCCTATTCTGCTCTATTCGACTCTTTTCTACTCTATTCGTTTCTACTTGACTCCATTCTACTCCATTCTATTCATTCCACACTATTCTACTCTATTCTGCTCTACCCTACCCAACACCACTCTAATTTACTCTACTTGCTTCTACACGATTCCTCTCATTTTGTCTGCATTTGGCTCTATTCAGCTCTATTCTACTCTTCTCTACTCTATTGTATTGTTTCTACTCTGTTCTGTACTATTCTACTCTATTCTACCCTACCCTATGCTACCCAACTCTAAGGTATTGTAATCCACTTGATTGGATTTGATTCAACCCATTTCGACGCGATTCGGCTCGATTTGGCTCTGTTCAAATCTATTCTACTCTACTCTATTCCCCTCTACTCTACTCTAGCCTACTCTTTTCTGTATTCGTTCTGTGTTGTTCTGTTCTATTTTGTTGTGTTCTGTTCTGTTTTATTCTATTCTACTCTATTCTACCCTACTCTAGCCTACCCGAACCTCCCCTACTCTAGTCTATTCAATTGAATTCGAGAAATTTTGACGCGACTAGGGGCCGAATCGGTGTGATTCATGTCCATTCGGCTCCATTTGTCTCGAATAGTGTCGATTCAGCTCGATTAGCCTCGATTTGGCTCCATTAGGCTCGATTCACTGGATTCGGCTCGATTTCGCTCAATTCAGCTCGATTTGGCCCTCTTTGGCCCTCTTCGGCTCTCTTCAGCTCTTTTCTACTCTACTCGATTCCATTGCACACCATTCTACTCCATTCTACGCTCTTCTACTATACCCTACTGTAATTGATTCGATGGGATTCGACGCCAGTCGACGCGATTTGTCTCGTTTCGTCTCCATTCAGCTTGATTCGACTCTGTTCTACTCTACTCTATTCTACTCTACACTATTCTGCTCTGCTCTACCCTTTTCTACTCTATTCTATTGTATCCTTTCCATTCTCTTCTACTGTGTTCAAGTCTACTCTATTCCATCCTACCCAAATCTAATCTATTCTACTGGATTCGATTCCACGCATCTCGATGCGATTCGGCTCAAATCGGCTCCTTTCCACTCCATTCATCCCCAATCGGCTCAAATCGGTTCGATTCAGCTCTAATCGGCTCCATTCGGCTCCATTCAGCTCGAATAGGCTCTATTCAGCTCTATTCAGCTCTATTAGGCTCTACTCAACTCTATTATCTCTTTTTGACTCCACTCGACTCCATGCTACACCATTCTACTCCATCCTAAACTATTCTCTACTGTATTGTATTGTACTCTACCCTACTCTAGTCTATTCTATTTGATTGGATTGGAATTGATCAGATTCAATGCAATTCGACGGGATTCGACGCGATACGGCACGATTCCACGGGATTCGGCGTGATTCGTCTTGGTTTCTATCCATTTAGCTCTTTTGGGCTCTATTTGGCTCTATTCGGCAATGTTCGACTCTGCTCTACTCTACTCTTCTATACTCTGCTCGTCTCGACCCTATTCTTTCAGTTCTGTTCTGTTCTGTTCTACTGCACTCTATTCTACCCTACCCTACCCTAACTTAGCCTACTGTAATCTGTTCTATGCTATTCGACACACCTGAATGGGATTCGACCTGATTCGGGTCATATCGGCTCGATTCATCTCCTTTCTGCTCCATTAAACTCGATTCGGTTCTATTCGGCTCTTTCCCACTCTATTCGGCTCTTTTTGGCAGTATTCGACTCTATTTGACTCTAGTCTACTCGATTCTTTCTGTTCTGTTCTATTCTACTCTATTCTATTCTTCTCTACCCTACCCTAACCTTACCTTCCCCACACTAATCTATTTGATTCGATTCGACACGTTTCAAACGACTCGACATGATTCATCTCGATTCACCTTGAATTTGGTCAATTCGGCTGTATTCAGCTCTGTTTGGCTCTTTTCGGCTCTCTTCAACTCAATTTGACTCTATTCTACTGGACCCGACTCTACTTAATTCTATTCTCTTCTTTCTATTGTGTTCTGTTGTGTTGTAGTCTAGCCTCTCCTGCCGTACCCTCCTCTACTCTAATCTATTCGATTCAACGCATTTCGACGCGATTCCATGTGATTAGGCTTGAATCGGCTCGATTTAGCTCTATTTGGCTTGAATTGGGTCAATTCGTCTCGATTCTGCTCAATTCAGCATAATTAGGCTCGAGTGAACCTTATTCAGCCCTGTTCAGCTCTACTCAACCCTTTCTACTTTATTTGTCTCTATTTGGCTCCATTCAACTCCCTTCCACACCATTCTACTCTTTTCTACTCTATTCTATTCTGTTCTACCCTACCCTACTCTAATCTATTCTAATCGATTGGATTCATCACGATTTGTCTCCTTTCCTCTCCATTCGAATCGATTCGGCTTGAATTGGATCTATTCATCTATATTCTGCACTACCCGACTCTGACTATTCCACTCTACTCAACTCTACTCCATTCTACTCTTGGTATTCTCTTCTGTTCTACTCTATTCTATTCTTCTGTGCCCTTCCCTACTGAATCCCAGTCTAACCTACACTACTCTAATCTATTCAATTTAATTCGATTCCATTCAGTTTGACACCATTCGACCCGATTTGAGACAATTCGACGGGATTCGGTGAGATTCCGCGAGATTTGATGCGTTTTGGTGGGATTTGATGGAATTCGACGAGATCCGATGCAATAGGATGCAATTAAGTGTGTTTTGGCTCGATTTTGCTGGGTTCAGATTGTCTCTATTTGGCTCATTTCAGCTCCACTAGGCTCCATTCATCCCGAATCTGATCGACTCGACTCGATTCGGCTCATTTTGGTCATATGTGGTCCTATTCAGCGTTATTCGGCTCTATTCAACTCTTCTCTACTCTCTGCATCTCTGTTCGAATCCATTTGACGCCATTCCACACCATTCTATTCCATTCTACACTACTGTATTCTACAAAACCCTCCCCCACCCTAGCCTATCCTAATCTAGTCTGCTCTTTTCTAGTCTCCTTTTCTATTTTCTCTGTTCCATCCTATGCTACTCTACCATACCCTGCACTAAGCTAACCTACCCTGACCTATGCTGTTCTATTCTATTTCCTTCTATTTTCTCTGTTCCACCGTATGCTTCCCTACCCTATGCTACCCCACCGTACCATACTCTACTACTTAGGGTTACTCAATAAGGGTCCTAATTAAGGGGAGTAGTTCGGGCAAGGGTACTCCTTAAGGCAAGTGTACTAGTTCAGGCTACTAGTTAAGGCCAGGGTACTAGTTATGCAAGGGCACTAGTTAAGGCCAGGCTACTAGTTAAGGCATGGGTACTTGTTGAGGGTACTGGTTAAGGCAAGGGTACCAGTTCAGGCTACTTGTTAAGGACATACTACTAGTGAAGGCAAGGGTACTAGTGAAGACTACTGGTTAAGGCAAGGGTACTTGTTAGGACTACTAGTTAAGGCAAGGGTACTAGATTAGGCTAAGAGTTCAGGCAAGGGTACTCGTTCAGATTACTGACTTAGGGTACTATTCAAGACTAGTTGTCTAGGCTACTGCTCTATGCCACTAGCCTAGCTGACTAGTCCAGCTTACTAGTCTAGGCTTCTACTCTAGCCTTCTCTTGTCTACTCTAATGTAGTCTACTTGCATCTACCCTAGTCTTCCTATCATAAACTACCCTACCCTAACCTATTCTAATCGATTCCATTTGATTCGATTCAAAGCATTTCGATGCGACCGGACACCATCACGCTTGAGTCGGCTCGATTCCGCAACATCAGCTCGATTCAGCTCGATTTGGCTCGAATCGCTTCAATTCAGCTCGTTTCCACTCGGTTCAGCCTTATTCGGCCCTATTTGGCTCGATTCGACTCTTTTCTACTCTATTTGTCTCTGTTCGACTCCATTTGACTCCACTCTTCTCCATTCTATGCTATTCTACTCTATTCTGTTCTACTCTACCCTACGATACTCTAATCTATTCGATTGGATGCGATTCTTAGCAATTCGGTGTGATTCATCTCGTTTTGTTTCCATTTGACTCGATTCGGCCAGAATTGGCTCTATTCAGCTATATCCTGCACTCTTTGACTCTATTTGACTCAATTCTACTCTGCTCTACTCTTGTCTGCTTTACTCTCTCTACTCTACCCTACTGTACTATATTCTATTCTGTACTATTCTGTTCTATTCTACCCACCCGCCCCTCCCCTACCCTTCCCTAATCTATTTGATTAGATTCGATGTGACGTATTTCCACGCGATTTGACGCGATTAGGCTTGAATCAGCTCGATTCAGTTCGAATCGGCTCTATTCGGCTCGACTTGGTTCCATTTCACTCCATTCGGCTCGATTAGGCTCGAATTCCATCGATTCTGCTGGATTCTGCTCGATTAGGCCTTATTTGGGCCTATTCGGCCCTATTCTGCTCTATTAGACTCTTTTGTACTCTATTCATATCTATCCGTCTCTATTGGACTCCGTTCAACTCCATTCCTCACTATTTTCCTCTCTTCTATTCTACCCTTCCCTACCCTAATCTCTTCTAATCGATTCGATTTGATTTGACGCGATTCGAAGCAACCGGACGTGATTCGTCTCGTTTTGTCTCCACTCGGCTCAATTCGGCTATGTTCTCTCTCTTTGACTCTATTCTATTCTGTTGTATTCTTTCTGTTCTGCTCTATTCTCTCCTATTCTGTTGTACTCTATTCTATTCTACCCTACCCGACCCAACGGCACCCCACCCGAACCTACCCTACTTTAATCTATTGGATTCAATTCGATTCCGTGCAAAGCGATTTGATAGGACTTGACTGGATTCGGCAAGATCTGAAGGGATTTGATGAGATTCCATGCGACTCGACGTGGTTCAGTAGGATTCTCTGAGGTTTGACGCAATTCGAAGTTATTCGACGTGATTCGATGGGATTCGACACGATATGAAGCGATTTGACCTTGTTTGATTCAAAACGATGTGACTCGACTCGATTCGACCTGATTCGATTCGACGCTGTTCGGTGACAGTTAGTGCGATTCTGCTTCATTCCAGTCGATTAGGTGTGATTCGGCAGTATACAGCTCTTTTCGGCTGTATTCAGCTCCATTCGTCTCTATTCAGCTTATTCGGCTCTATTTGACTGTATTCGACTCTACTCTTTTCCACTCGATTCTACTCGATTCTATTCCTTCTATTCTGTTCTAATCTCTTCTATTCCACTCTACTCTGTTCTATTCTCCCCTCCCCTCCCCTCCCCTCCCCTTCTCTAATCTATACGTCTCGATTGGATTTGACGCGTTGAACGCGATTCGAGGCGATGAAGCTTGAATCGGCTCGATTCGGCTCGATTTGGCTCTATTCGGCTCAGTTAGGCTCCATTCAGCTTGTTTTGGCTTGAATCGCTTCGAATCTGCTCGATTTGGCCTTCTTCGGCCCTATTCTGCTCTATTCGACTCTTTTCTACTCTATTCGTTTCTACTTGACTCCATTCTACTCCATTCTATTCATTCCACACTATTCTACTCTATTCTGCTCTACCCTACCCAACACCACTCTAATTTACTCTACTTGCTTCTACACGATTCCTCTCATTTTGTCTGCATTTGGCTCTATTCAGCTCTATTCTACTCTTCTCTACTCTATTGTATTGTTTCTACTCTGTTCTGTACTATTCTACTCTATTCTACCCTACCCTATGCTACCCAACTCTAAGGTATTGTAATCCACTTGATTGGATTTGATTCAACCCATTTCGACGCGATTCGGCTCGATTTGGCTCTGTTCAAATCTATTCTACTCTACTCTATTCCCCTCTGCTCTACTCTAGCCTACTCTTTTCTGTATTCGTTCTGTGTTGTTCTGTTCTATTTTGTTGTGTTCTGTTCTGTTTTATTCTATTCTACTCTATTCTACCCTACTCTAGCCTACCCGAACCTCCCCTACTCTAGTCTATTCAATTGAATTCGAGAAATTTTGACGCGACTAGGGGCCGAATCGGTGTGATTCATGTCCATTCGGCTCCATTTGTCTCGAATAGTGTCGATTCAGCTCGATTAGCCTCGATTTGGCTCCATTAGGCTCGATTCACTGGATTCGGCTCGATTTCGCTCAATTCAGCTCGATTTGGCCCTCTTCGGCTCTCTTCAGCTCTTTTCTACTCTACTCGATTCCATTGCACACCATTCTACTCCATTCTACGCTCTTCTACTATACCCTACTGTAATTGATTCGATGGGATTCGACGCCATTCGACGCGATTTGTCTCGTTTCGTCTCCATTCAGCTTGATTCGACTCTGTTCTACTCTACTCTATTCTACTCTACACTATTCTGCTCTGCTCTACCCTTTTCTACTCTATTCTATTGTATCCTTTCCATTCTCTTCTACTGTGTTCAAGTCTACTCTATTCCATCCTACCCAAATCTAATCTATTCTACTGGATTCGATTCCACGCATCTCGATGCGATTCGGCTCAAATCGGCTCCTTTCCACTCCATTCATCCCCAATCGGCTCAAATCGGTTCGATTCAGCTCTAATCGGCTCCATTCGGCTCCAGTCAGGTCGAATAGTCTCTATTCAGCTCTATCCGGCTCTATTAGGCTCTACTCAACTCTATTATCTCTTTTCGACTCCACTCGACTCCATGCTACACCATTCTACTCCATCCTAAACTATTCTCTACTGTATTGTATTGTACTCTACCCTACTCTAGTCTATTCTATTTGATTGGATTGGAATTGATCAGATTCAATGCAATTCGACGGGATTCGACGCGATACGGCACGATTCCACGGGATTCGGCGTGATTCGTCTTGGTTTCTATCCATTTAGCTCTTTTGGGCTCTATTTGGCTCTATTCGGCAATGTTCGACTCTGCTCTACTCTACTCTTCTATACTCTGCTCGTCTCGACCCTATTCTTTCAGTTCTGTTCTGTTCTGTTCTACTGCACTCTATTCTACCCTACCCTACCCTAACTTAGCCTACTGTAATCTGTTCTATGCTATTCGACACACCTGAATGGGATTCGACCTGATTCGGGTCATATCGGCTCGATTCATCTCCTTTCTGCTCCATTAAACTCGATTCGGTTCTATTCGGCTCTTTCCCACTCTATTCGGCTCTTTTTGGCAGTATTCGACTCTATTTGACTCTAGTCTACTCGATTCTTTCTGTTCTGTTCTATTCTACTCTATTCTATTCTTCTCTACCCTACCCTAACCTTACCTTCCCCACACTAATCTATTTGATTCGATTCGACACGTTTCAAACGACTCGACATGATTCATCTCGATTCACCTTGAATTTGGTCAATTCGGCTGTATTCAGCTCTGTTTGGCTCTTTTCGGCTCTCTTCAACTCAATTTGACTCTATTCTACTGGACCCGACTCTACTTAATTCTATTCTCTTCTTTCTATTGTGTTCTGTTGTGTTGTAGTCTAGCCTCTCCTGCCGTACCCTCCTCTACTCTAATCTATTCGATTCAACGCATTTCGACGCGATTCCATGTGATTAGGCTTGAATCGGCTCGATTTAGCTCTATTTGGCTTGAATTGGGTCAATTCGTCTCGATTCTGCTCAATTCAGCATAATTAGGCTCGAGTGAACCTTATTCAGCCCTGTTCAGCTCTACTCAACCCTTTCTACTTTATTTGTCTCTATTTGGCTCCATTCAACTCCCTTCCACACCATTCTACTCTTTTCTACTCTATTCTATTCTGTTCTACCCTACCCTACTCTAATCTATTCTAATCGATTGGATTCATCACGATTTGTCTCCTTTCCTCTCCATTCGAATCGATTCGGCTTGAATTGGATCTATTCATCTATATTCTGCACTACCCGACTCTGACTATTCCACTCTACTCAACTCTACTCCATTCTACTCTTGGTATTCTCTTCTGTTCTACTCTATTCTATTCTTCTGTGCCCTTCCCTACTGAATCCCAGTCTAACCTACACTACTCTAATCTATTCAATTTAATTCGATTCCATTCAGTTTGACACCATTCGACCCGATTTGAGACAATTCGACGGGATTCGGTGAGATTCCGCGAGATTTGATGCGTTTTGGTGGGATTTGATGGAATTCGACGAGATCCGATGCAATAGGATGCAATTAAGTGTGTTTTGGCTCGATTTTGCTGGGTTCAGATTGTCTCTATTTGGCTCATTTCAGCTCCACTAGGCTCCATTCATCCCGAATCTGATCGACTCGACTCGATTCGGCTCATTTTGGTCATATGTGGTCCTATTCAGCGTTATTCGGCTCTATTCAACTCTTCTCTACTCTCTGCATCTCTGTTCGAATCCATTTGACTCCATTCCACACCATTCTATTCCATTCTACACTACTGTATTCTACAAAACCCTCCCCCACCCTAGCCTATCCTAATCTAGTCTGCTCTTTTCTAGTCTCCTTTTCTATTTTCTCTGTTCCATCCTATGCTACTCTACCATACCCTGCACTAAGCTAACCTACCCTGACCTATGCTGTTCTATTCTATTTCCTTCTATTTTCTCTGTTCCACCGTATGCTTCCCTACCCTATGCTACCCCACCGTACCATACTCTACTACTTAGGGTTACTCAATAAGGGTCCTAATTAAGGGGAGTAGTTCGGGCAAGGGTACTCCTTAAGGCAAGTGTACTAGTTCAGGCTACTAGTTAAGGCCAGGGTACTAGTTATGCAAGGGCACTAGTTAAGGCCAGGCTACTAGTTAAGGCATGGGTACTTGTTGAGGGTACTGGTTAAGGCAAGGGTACCAGTTCAGGCTACTTGTTAAGGACATACTACTAGTGAAGGCAAGGGTACTAGTGAAGACTACTGGTTAAGGCAAGGGTACTTGTTAGGACTACTAGTTAAGGCAAGGGTACTAGATTAGGCTAAGAGTTCAGGCAAGGGTACTCGTTCAGATTACTGACTTAGGGTACTATTCAAGACTAGTTGTCTAGGCTACTGCTCTATGCCACTAGCCTAGCTGACTAGTCCAGCTTACTAGTCTAGGCTTCTACTCTAGCCTTCTCTTGTCTACTCTAATGTAGTCTACTTGCATCTACCCTAGTCTTCCTATCATAAACTACCCTACCCTAACCTATTCTAATCGATTCCATTTGATTCGATTCAAAGCATTTCGATGCGACCGGACACCATCACGCTTGAGTCGGCTCGATTCCGCAACATCAGCTCGATTCAGCTCGATTTGGCTCGAATCGCTTCAATTCAGCTCGTTTCCACTCGGTTCAGCCTTATTCGGCCCTATTTGGCTCGATTCGACTCTTTTCTACTCTATTTGTCTCTGTTCGACTCCATTTGACTCCACTCTTCTCCATTCTATGCTATTCTACTCTATTCTGTTCTACTCTACCCTACGATACTCTAATCTATTCGATTGGATGCGATTCTTAGCAATTCGGTGTGATTCATCTCGTTTTGTTTCCATTTGACTCGATTCGGCCAGAATTGGCTCTATTCAGCTATATCCTGCACTCTTTGACTCTATTTGACTCAATTCTACTCTGCTCTACTCTTGTCTGCTTTACTCTCTCTACTCTACCCTACTGTACTATATTCTATTCTGTACTATTCTGTTCTATTCTACCCACCCGCCCCTCCCCTACCCTTCCCTAATCTATTTGATTAGATTCGATGTGACGTATTTCCACGCGATTTGACGCGATTAGGCTTGAATCAGCTCGATTCAGTTCGAATCGGCTCTATTCGGCTCGACTTGGTTCCATTTCACTCCATTCGGCTCGATTAGGCTCGAATTCCATCGATTCTGCTGGATTCTGCTCGATTAGGCCTTATTTGGGCCTATTCGGCCCTATTCTGCTCTATTAGACTCTTTTGTACTCTATTCATATCTATCCGTCTCTATTGGACTCCGTTCAACTCCATTCCTCACTATTTTCCTCTCTTCTATTCTACCCTTCCCTACCCTAATCTCTTCTAATCGATTCGATTTGATTTGACGCGATTCGAAGCAACCGGACGTGATTCGTCTCGTTTTGTCTCCACTCGGCTCAATTCGGCTATGTTCTCTCTCTTTGACTCTATTCTATTCTGTTGTATTCTTTCTGTTCTGCTCTATTCTCTCCTATTCTGTTGTACTCTATTCTATTCTACCCTACCCGACCCAACGGCACCCCACCCGAACCTACCCTACTTTAATCTATTGGATTCAATTCGATTCCGTGCAAAGCGATTTGATAGGACTTGACTGGATTCGGCAAGATCTGAAGGGATTTGATGAGATTCCATGCGACTCGACGTGGTTCAGTAGGATTCTCTGAGGTTTGACGCAATTCGAAGTTATTCGACGTGATTCGATGGGATTCGACACGATATGAAGCGATTTGACCTTGTTTGATTCAAAACGATGTGACTCGACTCGATTCGACCTGATTCGATTCGACGCTGTTCGGTGACAGTTAGTGCGATTCTGCTTCATTCCAGTCGATTAGGTGTGATTCGGCAGTATACAGCTCTTTTCGGCTGTATTCAGCTCCATTCGTCTCTATTCAGCTTATTCGGCTCTATTTGACTGTATTCGACTCTACTCTTTTCCACTCGATTCTACTCGATTCTATTCCTTCTATTCTGTTCTAATCTCTTCTATTCCACTCTACTCTGTTCTATTCTCCCCTCCCCTCCCCTCCCCTCCCCTTCTCTAATCTATACGTCTCGATTGGATTTGACGCGTTGAACGCGATTCGAGGCGATGAAGCTTGAATCGGCTCGATTCGGCTCGATTTGGCTCTATTCGGCTCAGTTAGGCTCCATTCAGCTTGTTTTGGCTTGAATCGCTTCGAATCTGCTCGATTTGGCCTTCTTCGGCCCTATTCTGCTCTATTCGACTCTTTTCTACTCTATTCGTTTCTACTTGACTCCATTCTACTCCATTCTATTCATTCCACACTATTCTACTCTATTCTGCTCTACCCTACCCAACACCACTCTAATTTACTCTACTTGCTTCTACACGATTCCTCTCATTTTGTCTGCATTTGGCTCTATTCAGCTCTATTCTACTCTTCTCTACTCTATTGTATTGTTTCTACTCTGTTCTGTACTATTCTACTCTATTCTACCCTACCCTATGCTACCCAACTCTAAGGTATTGTAATCCACTTGATTGGATTTGATTCAACCCATTTCGACGCGATTCGGCTCGATTTGGCTCTGTTCAAATCTATTCTACTCTACTCTATTCCCCTCTGCTCTACTCTAGCCTACTCTTTTCTGTATTCGTTCTGTGTTGTTCTGTTCTATTTTGTTGTGTTCTGTTCTGTTTTATTCTATTCTACTCTATTCTACCCTACTCTAGCCTACCCGAACCTCCCCTACTCTAGTCTATTCAATTGAATTCGAGAAATTTTGACGCGACTAGGGGCCGAATCGGTGTGATTCATGTCCATTCGGCTCCATTTGTCTCGAATAGTGTCGATTCAGCTCGATTAGCCTCGATTTGGCTCCATTAGGCTCGATTCACTGGATTCGGCTCGATTTCGCTCAATTCAGCTCGATTTGGCCCTCTTCGGCTCTCTTCAGCTCTTTTCTACTCTACTCGATTCCATTGCACACCATTCTACTCCATTCTACGCTCTTCTACTATACCCTACTGTAATTGATTCGATGGGATTCGACGCCATTCGACGCGATTTGTCTCGTTTCGTCTCCATTCAGCTTGATTCGACTCTGTTCTACTCTACTCTATTCTACTCTACACTATTCTGCTCTGCTCTACCCTTTTCTACTCTATTCTATTGTATCCTTTCCATTCTCTTCTACTGTGTTCAAGTCTACTCTATTCCATCCTACCCAAATCTAATCTATTCTACTGGATTCGATTCCACGCATCTCGATGCGATTCGGCTCAAATCGGCTCCTTTCCACTCCATTCATCCCCAATCGGCTCAAATCGGTTCGATTCAGCTCTAATCGGCTCCATTCGGCTCCAGTCAGGTCGAATAGTCTCTATTCAGCTCTATCCGGCTCTATTAGGCTCTACTCAACTCTATTATCTCTTTTCGACTCCACTCGACTCCATGCTACACCATTCTACTCCATCCTAAACTATTCTCTACTGTATTGTATTGTACTCTACCCTACTCTAGTCTATTCTACTTGATTGGATTGGAATTGATCAGATTCAATGCAATTCGACGGGATTCAACGCGATACGGCACGATTCCACGGGATTCGGCGTGATTCGTCTTGGTTTCTATCCATTTAGCTCTTTTGGGCTCTATTTGGCTCTATTCGGCAATGTTCGACTCTGCTCTACTCTACTCTTCTATACTCTGCTCGTCTCGACCCTATTCTTTCAGTTCTGTTCTGTTCTGTTCTACTGCACTCTATTCTACCCTACCCTATCCTAACTTAGCCTACTGTAATCTGTTCTATGCTATTCGACACACCTGAATGGGATTCGACCTGATTCGGGTCATATCGGCTCGATTCATCTCCTTTCTGCTCCATTAAACTCGATTCGGTTCTATTCGGCTCTTTCCCACTCTATTCGGCTCTTTTTGGCAGTATTCGACTCTATTTGACTCTAGTCTACTCGATTCTTTCTGTTCTGTTCTATTCTACTCTATTCTATTCTTCTCTACCCTACCCTAACCTTACCTTCCCCACACTAATCTATTTGATTCGATTCGACACGTTTCAAACGACTCGACATGATTCATCTCGATTCACCTTGAATTTGGTCAATTCGGCTGTATTCAGCTCTGTTTGGCTCTTTTCGGCTCTCTTCAACTCAATTTGACTCTATTCTACTGGACCCGACTCTACTTAATTCTATTCTCTTCTTTCTATTGTGTTCTGTTGTGTTGTAGTCTAGCCTCTCCTGCCGTACCCTCCTCTACTCTAATCTATTCGATTCAACGCATTTTGACGCGATTCCATGTGATTAGGCTTGAATCGGCTCGATTTAGCTCTATTTGGCTTGAATTGGGTCAATTCGTCTCGATTCTGCTCAATTCAGCATAATTAGGCTCGAGTGAACCTTATTCAGCCCTGTTCAGCTCTACTCAACCCTTTCTACTTTATTTGTCTCTATTTGGCTCCATTCAACTCCCTTCCACACCATTCTACTCTTTTCTACTCTATTCTATTCTGTTCTACCCTACCCTACTCTAATCTATTCTAATCGATTCGATTCATCACGATTTGTCTCCTTTCCTCTCCATTCGAATCGATTCGGCTTGAATTGGATCTATTCATCTATATTCTGCACTACCCGACTCTGACTATTCCACTCTACTCAACTCTACTCCATTCTACTCTTGGTATTCTCTTCTGTTCTACTCTATTCTATTCTTCTGTGCCCTTCCCTACTGAATCCCAGTCTAACCTACACTACTCTAATCTATTCAATTTAATTCGATTCCATTCAGTTTGACACCATTCGACCCGATTTGAGACAATTCGACGGGATTCGGTGAGATTCCGCGAGATTTGATGCGTTTTGGTGGGATTTGATGGAATTCGACGAGATCCGATGCAATAGGATGCAATTAAGTGTGTTTTGGCTCGATTTTGCTGGGTTCAGTTTGTCTCTATTTGGCTCATTTCAGCTCCACTAGGCTCCATTCATCCCGAATCTGGTCGACTCGACTCGATTCGGCTCATTTTGGCCATATGTGGTCCTATTCAGCGTTATTCGGCTCTATTCAACTCTTTTCTACTCTCTGCATCTCTGTTCGAATCCATTTGACTCCATTCCACACCATTCTATTCCATTCTACACTACTGTATTCTACAAAACCCTCCCCCACCCTAGCCTATCCTAATCTAGTCTGCTCTTTTCTAGTCTCCTTTTCTATTTTCTCTGTTCCATCCTATGCTACTCTACCATACCCTGCACTAAGCTAACCTACCCTGACCTATGCTGTTCTATTCTATTTCCTTCTATTTTCTCTGTTCCACCGTATGCTTCCCTACCCTATGCTACCCCACCGTACCATACTCTACTACTTAGGGTTACTCAATAAGGGTCCTAATTAAGAGGAGTAGTTCGGGCAAGGGTACTCCTTAAGGCAAGTGTACTAGTTCAGGCTACTAGTTAAGGCCAGGGTACTAGTTATGCAAGGGCACTAGTTAAGGCCAGGCTACTAGTTAAGGCATGGGTACTTGTTGAGGGTACTGGTTAAGGCAAGGGTACCAGTTCAGGCTACTTGTTAAGGACATACTACTAGTGAAGGCAAGGGTACTTGTTAGGACTACTAGTTAAGGCAAGGGTACTAGATTAGGCTAAGAGTTCAGGCAAGGGTACTCGTTCAGATTACTGACTTAGGGTACTATTCAAGACTAGTTGTCTAGGCTACTGCTCTATGCCACTAGTCTAGCTGACTAGTCCAGCTTACTAGTCTAGGCTTCTACTCTAGCCTTCTCTTGTCTACTCTAATGTAGTCTACTTGCATCTACCCTAGTCTTCCTATCATAAACTACCCTACCCTAACCTATTCTAATCGATTCCATTTGATTCGATTCAAAGCATTTCGATGCGACCGGACACCATTACGCTTGAGTCGGCTCGATTCCGCAACATCAGCTCGATTCAGCTCGATTTGGCTCGAATCGCTTCAATTCAGCTCGTTTCCACTCGGTTCAGCCTTATTCGGCCCTATTTGGCTCGATTCGACTCTTTTCTACTCTATTTGTCTCTGTTCGACTCCATTTGACTCCACTCTTCTCCATTCTATGCTATTCTACTCTATTCTGTTCTACTCTACCCTACGATACTCTAATCTATTCGATTGGATGCGATTCTTAGCAATTCGGTGTGATTCATCTCGTTTTGTTTCCATTTGACTCGATTCGGCCAGAATTGGCTCTATTCAGCTATATCCTGCACTCTTTGACTCTATTTGACTCAATTCTACTCTGCTCTACTCTTGTCTGCTTTACTCTCTCTACTCTACCCTACTGTACTATATTCTATTCTGTACTATTCTGTTCTAGTCTACCCACCCGCCCCTCCCCTACCCTTCCCTAATCTATTTGATTAGATTCGATGTGACGTATTTCCACGCGATTTGACGCGATTAGGCTTGAATCAGCTCGATTCAGTTCGAATCGGCTCTATTCGGCTCGACTTGGCTCCATTTCACTCCATTCGGCTCGATTAGGCTCGAATTCCATCGATTCTGCTGGATTCTGCTCGATTAGGCCTTATTTGGGCCTATTCGGCCCTATTCTGCTCTATTAGACTCTTTTGTACTCTATTCATATCTATCCGTCTCTATTGGACTCCGTTCAACTCCATTCCTCACTATTTTCCTCTCTTCTACTCTACCCTTCCCTACCCTAATCTCTTCTAATCGATTCGATTTGATTTGACGCGATTCGAAGCAACCGGACGTGATTCGTCTCGTTTTGTCTCCACTCGGCTCAATTCGGCTATGTTCTCTCTCTTTGACTCTATTCTATTCTGTTGTATTCTTTCTGTTCTGTTCTATTCTCTCCTATTCTGTTGTACTCTGTTCTATTCTACCCTACCCGACCCAACGGCACCCCACCCGAACCTTCCCTACTTTAATCTATTGGATGCAATTCGATTCCGTGCAACGCGATTTGATAGGACTTGACTGGATTCGGCAAATCTGAAGGGATTTGATGAGATTCCATGCGACTCGACGTGATTCAGTAGGATTCTCTGAGGTTTGACGCAATTCGAAGTTATTCGACGTGATTCGATGGGATTCGACACGATATGAAGCAATTTGACCTTGTTTGATTCAAAACGATGTGACTCGACTCGATTCGACCTGATTCGATTCAACGCTGTTCGGTGACAGTCAGTGCGATTCTGCTTGATTCCGCTCGATTAGGTGTGATTCGGCAGTATACAGCTCTTTTCGGCTGTATTCAGCTCCAATCGTCTCTATTCAGCTTATTCGGCTCTATTCGACTGTATTCGACTCTACTCTTTTCCACTCGATTCTACTCGATTCTATTCCTTCTATTCTGTTCTAATCTCTTCTATTCCACTCTACTCTGTTCTATTCTCCCCTCCCCTCCCCTTCTCTAATCTATACGTCTCGATTGGATTTGACGCGTTGAACGCGATTCGAGGCGATGAAGCTTGAATCGGCTCGATTCGGCTCGATTTGGCTCTATTCGGCTCAGTTAGGCTCCATTCAGCTTGTTTGGGCTTGAATCGCTTCGAATCTGCTCGATTTGGCCTTCTTCGGCCCTATTCTGCTCTATTCGACTCTTTTCTACTCTATTCGTTTCTACTTGACTCCATTCTACTCCATTCTATTCATTCCACACTATTCTACTCTATTCTGCTCTACCCTACCCAACACCACTCTAATTTACTCTACTTGCTTCTACACGATTCCTCTCATTTTGTCTGCATTTGGCTCTATTCAGCTCTATTCTACTCTTCTCTGCTCTATTGTATTGTTTCTACTCTGTTCTGTACTATTCTACTCTATTCTACCCTACCCTATGCTACCCAACTCTAAGGTATTGTAATACACTTGATTGGATTTGATTCAACCCATTTCGACGCGATTCGGCTCGATTTGGCTCTGTTCAAATCTATTCTACTCTACTCTATTCCCCTCTGCTCTACTCTAGCCTACTCTTTTCTGTATTCGTTCTGTGTTGTTCTGTTCTATTTTGTTGTGTTCTGTTCTGTTTTATTCTATTCTACTCTATTCTACCCTACTCTAGCCTACCCGAACCTCCCCTACTCTAGTCTATTCAATTGAATTCGAGAAATTTTGACGCGACTAGGGGCCGAATCGGTGTGATTCATGTCCATTCGGCTCCATTTGTCTCGAATAGTGTCGATTCAGCTCGATTAGCCTCGATTTGGCTCCATTAGTCTCGATTCACTGGATTCGGCTCGATTTCGCTCAATTCAGCTCGATTTGGCCCTCTTTGGCCCTCTTCGGCTCTCTTCAGCTCTTTTCTACTCTACTCGATTCCATTGCACACCATTCTACTCCATTCTACGCTCTTCTACTATACCCTACTGTAATTGATTCGATGGGATTCGACGCCATTCGACGCGATTTGTCTCGTTTCGTCTCCATTCAGCTTGATTCGACTCTGTTCTACTCTACTCTATTCTACTCTACACTATTCTGCTCTGCTCTACCCTTTTCTACTCTATTCTATTGTATCCTTTCCATTCTCTTCTACTGTGTTCAAGTCTACTCTATTCCATCCTACCCTAATCTAATCTATTCTACTGGATTCGATTCCACGCATCTCGATGCGATTCGGCTCAAATCGGCTCCTTTCCACTCCATTCATCCCCAATCGGCTCAAATCGGTTCGATTCAGCTCTAATCGGCTCCATTCGGCTCCAGTCAGCTCGAATAGGCTCTATTCAGCTCTATCCGGCTCTATTAGGCTCTACTCAACTCTATTATCTCTTTTCGACTCCACTCGACTCCATGCTACACCATTCTACTCCATCCTAAACTATTCTCTACTGTATTGTATTGTACTCTACCCTACTCTAGTCTATTCTACTTGATTGGATTGGAATTGATCAGATTCAATGCAATTCGACGGGATTCAACGCGATACGGCACGATTCCACGGGATTCGGCGTGATTCGTCTTGGTTTCTATCCATTTAGCTCTTTTGGGCTCTATTTGGCTCTATTCGGCAATGTTCGACTCTGCTCTACTCTACTCTTCTATACTCTGCTCGTCTCGACCCTATTCTTTCAGTTCTGTTCTGTTCTGTTCTACTGCACTCTATTCTACCCTACCCTACCCTAACTTAGCCTACTGTAATCTGTTCTATGCTATTCGACACACCTGAATGGGATTCGACCTGATTCGGGTCATATCGGCTCGATTCATCTCCTTTCTGCTCCATTAAACTCGATTCGGTTCTATTCGGCTCTTTCCCACTCTATTCGGCTCTTTTTGGCAGTATTCGACTCTATTTGACTCTAGTCTACTCGATTCTTTCTGTTCTGTTCTATTCTACTCTATTCTATTCTTCTCTACCCTACCCTAACCTTACCTTCCCCACACTAATCTATTTGATTCGATTCGACACGTTTCAAACGACTCGACATGATTCATCTCGATTCACCTTGAATTTGGTCAATTCGGCTGTATTCAGCTCTGTTTGGCTCTTTTCGGCTCTCTTCAACTCAATTTGACTCTATTCTACTGGACCCGACTCTACTTAATTCTATTCTCTTCTTTCTATTGTGTTCTGTTGTGTTGTAGTCTAGCCTCTCCTGCCGTACCCTCCTCTACTCTAATCTATTCGATTCAACGCATTTCGACGCGATTCCATGTGATTAGGCTTGAATCGGCTCGATTTAGCTCTATTTGGCTTGAATTGGGTCAATTCGTCTCGATTCTGCTCAATTCAGCATAATTAGGCTCGAGTGAACCTTATTCAGCCCTGTTCAGCTCTACTCAACCCTTTCTACTTTATTTGTCTCTATTTGGCTCCATTCAACTCCCTTCCACACCATTCTACTCTTTTCTACTCTATTCTATTCTGTTCTACCCTACCCTACTCTAATCTATTCTAATCGATTCGATTCATCACGATTTGTCTCCTTTCCTCTCCATTCGAATCGATTCGGCTTGAATTGGATCTATTCATCTATATTCTGCACTACCCGACTCTGACTATTCCACTCTACTCAACTCTACTCCATTCTACTCTTGGTATTCTCTTCTGTTCTACTCTATTCTATTCTTCTGTGCCCTTCCCTACTGAATCCCAGTCTAACCTACACTACTCTAATCTATTCAATTTAATTCGATTCCATTCAGTTTGACACCATTCGACCCGATTTGAGACAATTCGACGGGATTCGGTGAGATTCCGCGAGATTTGATGCGTTTTGGTGGGATTTGATGGAATTCGACGAGATCCGATGCAATAGGATGCAATTAAGTGTGTTTTGGCTCGATTTTGCTGGGTTCAGATTGTCTCTATTTGGCTCATTTCAGCTCCACTAGGCTCCATTCATCCCGAATCTGATCGACTCGACTCGATTCGGCTCATTTTGGTCATATGTGGTCCTATTCAGCGTTATTCGGCTCTATTCAACTCTTTTCTACTCTCTGCATCTCTGTTCGAATCCATTTGACTCCATTCCACACCATTCTATTCCATTCTACACTACTGTATTCTACAAAACCCTCCCCCACCCTAGCCTATCCTAATCTAGTCTGCTCTTTTCTAGTCTCCTTTTCTATTTTCTCTGTTCCATCCTATGCTACTCTACCATACCCTGCACTAAGCTAACCTACCCTGACCTATGCTGTTCTATTCTATTTCCTTCTATTTTCTCTGTTCCACCGTATGCTTCCCTACCCTATGCTACCCCACCGTACCATACTCTACTACTTAGGGTTACTCAATAAGGGTCCTAATTAAGGGGAGTAGTTCGGGCAAGGGTACTCCTTAAGGCAAGTGTACTAGTTCAGGCTACTAGTTAAGGCCAGGGTACTAGTTATGCAAGGGCACTAGTTAAGGCCAGGCTACTAGTTAAGGCATGGGTACTTGTTGAGGGTACTGGTTAAGGCAAGGGTACCAGTTCAGGCTACTTGTTAAGGACATACTACTAGTGAAGGCAAGGGTACTAGTGAAGACTACTGGTTAAGGCAAGGGTACTTGTTAGGACTACTAGTTAAGGCAAGGGTACTAGATTAGGCTAAGAGTTCAGGCAAGGGTACTCGTTCAGATTACTGACTTAGGGTACTATTCAAGACTAGTTGTCTAGGCTACTGCTCTATGCCACTAGCCTAGCTGACTAGTCCAGCTTACTAGTCTAGGCTTCTACTCTAGCCTTCTCTTGTCTACTCTAATGTAGTCTACTTGCATCTACCCTAGTCTTCCTATCATAAACTACCCTACCCTAACCTATTCTAATCGATTCCATTTGATTCGATTCAAAGCATTTCGATGCGACCGGACACCATCACGCTTGAGTCGGCTCGATTCCGCAACATCAGCTCGATTCAGCTCGATTTGGCTCGAATCGCTTCAATTCAGCTCGTTTCCACTCGGTTCAGCCTTATTCGGCCCTATTTGGCTCGATTCGACTCTTTTCTACTCTATTTGTCTCTGTTCGACTCCATTTGACTCCACTCTTCTCCATTCTATGCTATTCTACTCTATTCTGTTCTACTCTACCCTACGATACTCTAATCTATTCGATTGGATGCGATTCTTAGCAATTCGGTGTGATTCATCTCGTTTTGTTTCCATTTGACTCGATTCGGCCAGAATTGGCTCTATTCAGCTATATCCTGCACTCTTTGACTCTATTTGACTCAATTCTACTCTGCTCTACTCTTGTCTGCTTTACTCTCTCTACTCTACCCTACTGTACTATATTCTATTCTGTACTATTCTGTTCTAGTCTACCCACCCGCCCCTCCCCTACCCTTCCCTAATCTATTTGATTAGATTCGATGTGACGTATTTCCACGCGATTTGACGCGATTAGGCTTGAATCAGCTCGATTCAGTTCGAATCGGCTCTATTCGGCTCGACTTGGCTCCATTTCACTCCATTCGGCTCGATTAGGCTCGAATTCCATCGATTCTGCTGGATTCTGCTCGATTAGGCCTTATTTGGGCCTATTCGGCCCTATTCTGCTCTATTAGACTCTTTTGTACTCTATTCATATCTATCCGTCTCTATTGGACTCCGTTCAACTCCATTCCTCACTATTTTCCTCTCTTCTACTCTACCCTTCCCTACCCTAATCTCTTCTAATCGATTCGATTTGATTTGACGCGATTCGAAGCAACCGGACGTGATTCGTCTCGTTTTGTCTCCACTCGGCTCAATTCGGCTATGTTCTCTCTCTTTGACTCTATTCTATTCTGTTGTATTCTTTCTGTTCTGTTCTATTCTCTCCTATTCTGTTGTACTCTGTTCTATTCTACCCTACCCGACCCAACGGCACCCCACCCGAACCTTCCCTACTTTAATCTATTGGATGCAATTCGATTCCGTGCAACGCGATTTGATAGGACTTGACTGGATTCGGCAAATCTGAAGGGATTTGATGAGATTCCATGCGACTCGACGTGATTCAGTAGGATTCTCTGAGGTTTGACGCAATTCGAAGTTATTCGACGTGATTCGATGGGATTCGACACGATATGAAGCAATTTGACCTTGTTTGATTCAAAACGATGTGACTCGACTCGATTCGACCTGATTCGATTCAACGCTGTTCGGTGACAGTCAGTGCGATTCTGCTTGATTCCGCTCGATTAGGTGTGATTCGGCAGTATACAGCTCTTTTCGGCTGTATTCAGCTCCATTCGTCTCTATTCAGCTTATTCGGCTCTATTCGACTGTATTCGACTCTACTCTTTTCCACTCGATTCTACTCGATTCTATTCCTTCTATTCTGTTCTAATCTCTTCTATTCCACTCTACTCTGTTCTATTCTCCCCTCCCCTCCCCTCCCCTCCCCTTCTCTAATCTATACGTCTCGATTGGATTTGACGCGTTGAACGCGATTCGAGGCGATGAAGCTTGAATCGGCTCGATTCGGCTCGATTTGGCTCTATTCGGCTCAGTTAGGCTCCATTCAGCTTGTTTTGGCTTGAATCGCTTCGAATCTGCTCGATTTGGCCTTCTTCGGCCCTATTCTGCTCTATTCGACTCTTTTCTACTCTATTCGTTTCTACTTGACTCCATTCTACTCCATTCTATTCATTCCACACTATTCTACTCTATTCTGCTCTACCCTACCCAACACCACTCTAATTTACTCTACTTGCTTCTACACGATTCCTCTCATTTTGTCTGCATTTGGCTCTATTCAGCTCTATTCTACTCTTCTCTACTCTATTGTATTGTTTCTACTCTGTTCTGTACTATTCTACTCTATTCTACCCTACCCTATGCTACCCAACTCTAAGGTATTGTAATACACTTGATTGGATTTGATTCAACCCATTTCGACGCGATTCGGCTCGATTTGGCTCTGTTCAAATCTATTCTACTCTACTCTATTCCCCTCTGCTCTACTCTAGCCTACTCTTTTCTGTATTCGTTCTGTGTTGTTCTGTTCTATTTTGTTGTGTTCTGTTCTGTTTTATTCTATTCTACTCTATTCTACCCTACTCTAGCCTACCCGAACCTCCCCTACTCTAGTCTATTCAATTGAATTCGAGAAATTTTGACGCGACTAGGGGCCGAATCGGTGTGATTCATGTCCATTCGGCTCCATTTGTCTCGAATAGTGTCGATTCAGCTCGATTAGCCTCGATTTGGCTCCATTAGTCTCGATTCACTGGATTCGGCTCGATTTCGCTCAATTCAGCTCGATTTGGCCCTCTTTGGCCCTCTTCGGCTCTCTTCAGCTCTTTTCTACTCTACTCGATTCCACTGCACACCATTCTACTCCATTCTACGCTCTTCTACTATACCCTACTGTAATTGATTCGATGGGATTCGACGCCATTCGACGCGATTTGTCTCGTTTCGTCTCCATTCAGCTTGATTCGACTCTGTTCTACTCTACTCTATTCTACTCTACACTATTCTGCTCTGCTCTACCCTTTTCTACTCTATTCTATTGTATCCTTTCCATTCTCTTCTACTGTGTTCAAGTCTACTCTATTCCATCCTACCCTAATCTAATCTATTCTACTGGATTCGATTCCACGCATCTCGATGCGATTCGGCTCAAATCGGCTCCTTTCCACTCCATTCATCCCCAATCGGCTCAAATCGGTTCGATTCAGCTCTAATCGGCTCCATTCGGCTCCAGTCAGCTCGAATAGGCTCTATTCAGCTCTATCCGGCTCTATTAGGCTCTACTCAACTCTATTATCTCTTTTCGACTCCACTCGACTCCATGCTACACCATTCTACTCCATCCTAAACTATTCTCTACTGTATTGTATTGTACTCTACCCTACTCTAGTCTATTCTACTTGATTGGATTGGAATTGATCAGATTCAATGCAATTCGACGGGATTCAACGCGATACGGCACGATTCCACGGGATTCGGCGTGATTCGTCTTGGTTTCTATCCATTTAGCTCTTTTGGGCTCTATTTGGCTCTATTCGGCAATGTTCGACTCTGCTCTACTCTACTCTTCTATACTCTGCTCGTCTCGACCCTATTCTTTCAGTTCTGTTCTGTTCTGTTCTACTGCACTCTATTCTACCCTACCCTACCCTAACTTAGCCTACTGTAATCTGTTCTATGCTATTCGACACACCTGAATGGGATTCGACCTGATTCGGGTCATATCGGCTCGATTCATCTCCTTTCTGCTCCATTAAACTCGATTCGGTTCTATTCGGCTCTTTCCCACTCTATTCGGCTCTTTTTGGCAGTATTCGACTCTATTTGACTCTAGTCTACTCGATTCTTTCTGTTCTGTTCTATTCTACTCTATTCTATTCTTCTCTACCCTACCCTAACCTTACCTTCCCCACACTAATCTATTTGATTCGATTCGACACGTTTCAAACGACTCGACATGATTCATCTCGATTCACCTTGAATTTGGTCAATTCGGCTGTATTCAGCTCTGTTTGGCTCTTTTCGGCTCTCTTCAACTCAATTTGACTCTATTCTACTGGACCCGACTCTACTTAATTCTATTCTCTTCTTTCTATTGTGTTCTGTTGTGTTGTAGTCTAGCCTCTCCTGCCGTACCCTCCTCTACTCTAATCTATTCGATTCAACGCATTTCGACGCGATTCCATGTGATTAGGCTTGAATCGGCTCGATTTAGCTCTATTTGGCTTGAATTGGGTCAATTCGTCTCGATTCTGCTCAATTCAGCATAATTAGGCTCGAGTGAACCTTATTCAGCCCTGTTCAGCTCTACTCAACCCTTTCTACTTTATTTGTCTCTATTTGGCTCCATTCAACTCCCTTCCACACCATTCTACTCTTTTCTACTCTATTCTATTCTGTTCTACCCTACCCTACTCTAATCTATTCTAATCGATTGGATTCATCACGATTTGTCTCCTTTCCTCTCCATTCGAATCGATTCGGCTTGAATTGGATCTATTCATCTATATTCTGCACTACCCGACTCTGACTATTCCACTCTACTCAACTCTACTCCATTCTACTCTTGGTATTCTCTTCTGTTCTACTCTATTCTATTCTTCTGTGCCCTTCCCTACTGAATCCCAGTCTAACCTACACTACTCTAATCTATTCAATTTAATTCGATTCCATTCAGTTTGACACCATTCGACCCGATTTGAGACAATTCGACGGGATTCGGTGAGATTCCGCGAGATTTGATGCGTTTTGGTGGGATTTGATGGAATTCGACGAGATCCGATGCAATAGGATGCAATTAAGTGTGTTTTGGCTCGATTTTGCTGGGTTCAGATTGTCTCTATTTGGCTCATTTCAGCTCCACTAGGCTCCATT
Source organism: Loxodonta africana (assembly GCF_030014295.1). Taxonomy (NCBI): domain Eukaryota; kingdom Metazoa; phylum Chordata; class Mammalia; order Proboscidea; family Elephantidae; genus Loxodonta; species Loxodonta africana. The sequence continues at coordinate 5,953 of NW_026975304.1, read as the reverse complement.
CATCCCGAATCTGATCGACTCGACTCGATTCGGCTCATTTTGGTCATATGTGGTCCTATTCAGCGTTATTCGGCTCTATTCAACTCTTTTCTACTCTCTGCATCTCTGTTCGAATCCATTTGACTCCATTCCACACCATTCTATTCCATTCTACACTACTGTATTCTACAAAACCCTCCCCCACCCTAGCCTATCCTAATCTAGTCTGCTCTTTTCTAGTCTCCTTTTCTAATTTCTCTGTTCCATCCTATGCTACTCTACCATACCCTGCACTAAGCTAACCTACCCTGACCTATGCTGTTCTATTCTATTTCCTTCTATTTTCTCTGTTCCACCGTATGCTTCCCTACCCTATGCTACCCCACCGTACCATACTCTACTACTTAGGGTTACTCAATAAGGGTCCTAATTAAGGGGAGTAGTTCGGGCAAGGGTACTCCTTAAGGCAAGTGTACTAGTTCAGGCTACTAGTTAAGGCCAGGGTACTAGTTATGCAAGGGCACTAGTTAAGGCCAGGCTACTAGTTAAGGCATGGGTACTTGTTGAGGGTACTGGTTAAGGCAAGGGTACCAGTTCAGGCTACTTGTTAAGGACATACTACTAGTGAAGGCAAGGGTACTAGTGAAGACTACTGGTTAAGGCAAGGGTACTTGTTAGGACTACTAGTTAAGGCAAGGGTACTAGATTAGGCTAAGAGTTCAGGCAAGGGTACTCGTTCAGATTACTGACTTAGGGTACTATTCAAGACTAGTTGTCTAGGCTACTGCTCTATGCCACTAGCCTAGCTGACTAGTCCAGCTTACTAGTCTAGGCTTCTACTCTAGCCTTCTCTTGTCTACTCTAATGTAGTCTACTTGCATCTACCCTAGTCTTCCTATCATAAACTACCCTACCCTAACCTATTCTAATCGATTCCATTTGATTCGATTCAAAGCATTTCGATGCGACCGGACACCATCACGCTTGAGTCGGCTCGATTCCGCAACATCAGCTCGATTCAGCTCGATTTGGCTCGAATCGCTTCAATTCAGCTCGTTTCCACTCGGTTCAGCCTTATTCGGCCCTATTTGGCTCGATTCGACTCTTTTCTACTCTATTTGTCTCTGTTCGACTCCATTTGACTCCACTCTTCTCCATTCTATGCTATTCTACTCTATTCTGTTCTACTCTACCCTACGATACTCTAATCTATTCGATTGGATGCGATTCTTAGCAATTCGGTGTGATTCATCTCGTTTTGTTTCCATTTGACTCGATTCGGCCAGAATTGGCTCTATTCAGCTATATCCTGCACTCTTTGACTCTATTTGACTCAATTCTACTCTGCTCTACTCTTGTCTGCTTTACTCTCTCTACTCTACCCTACTGTACTATATTCTATTCTGTACTATTCTGTTCTATTCTACCCACCCGCCCCTCCCCTACCCTTCCCTAATCTATTTGATTAGATTCGATGTGACGTATTTCCACGCGATTTGACGCGATTAGGCTTGAATCAGCTCGATTCAGTTCGAATCGGCTCTATTCGGCTCGACTTGGTTCCATTTCACTCCATTCGGCTCGATTAGGCTCGAATTCCATCGATTCTGCTGGATTCTGCTCGATTAGGCCTTATTTGGGCCTATTCGGCCCTATTCTGCTCTATTAGACTCTTTTGTACTCTATTCATATCTATCCGTCTCTATTGGACTCCGTTCAACTCCATTCCTCACTATTTTCCTCTCTTCTATTCTACCCTTCCCTACCCTAATCTCTTCTAATCGATTCGATTTGATTTGACGCGATTCGAAGCAACCGGACGTGATTCGTCTCGTTTTGTCTCCACTCGGCTCAATTCGGCTATGTTCTCTCTCTTTGACTCTATTCTATTCTGTTGTATTCTTTCTGTTCTGCTCTATTCTCTCCTATTCTGTTGTACTCTATTCTATTCTACCCTACCCGACCCAACGGCACCCCACCCGAACCTACCCTACTTTAATCTATTGGATTCAATTCGATTCCGTGCAAAGCGATTTGATAGGACTTGACTGGATTCGGCAAGATCTGAAGGGATTTGATGAGATTCCATGCGACTCGACGTGGTTCAGTAGGATTCTCTGAGGTTTGACGCAATTCGAAGTTATTCGACGTGATTCGATGGGATTCGACACGATATGAAGCGATTTGACCTTGTTTGATTCAAAACGATGTGACTCGACTCGATTCGACCTGATTCGATTCGACGCTGTTCGGTGACAGTTAGTGCGATTCTGCTTCATTCCAGTCGATTAGGTGTGATTCGGCAGTATACAGCTCTTTTCGGCTGTATTCAGCTCCATTCGTCTCTATTCAGCTTATTCGGCTCTATTTGACTGTATTCGACTCTACTCTTTTCCACTCGATTCTACTCGATTCTATTCCTTCTATTCTGTTCTAATCTCTTCTATTCCACTCTACTCTGTTCTATTCTCCCCTCCCCTCCCCTCCCCTCCCCTTCTCTAATCTATACGTCTCGATTGGATTTGACGCGTTGAACGCGATTCGAGGCGATGAAGCTTGAATCGGCTCGATTCGGCTCGATTTGGCTCTATTCGGCTCAGTTAGGCTCCATTCAGCTTGTTTTGGCTTGAATCGCTTCGAATCTGCTCGATTTGGCCTTCTTCGGCCCTATTCTGCTCTATTCGACTCTTTTCTACTCTATTCGTTTCTACTTGACTCCATTCTACTCCATTCTATTCATTCCACACTATTCTACTCTATTCTGCTCTACCCTACCCAACACCACTCTAATTTACTCTACTTGCTTCTACACGATTCCTCTCATTTTGTCTGCATTTGGCTCTATTCAGCTCTATTCTACTCTTCTCTACTCTATTGTATTGTTTCTACTCTGTTCTGTACTATCCTACTCTATTCTACCCTACCCTATGCTACCCAACTCTAAGGTATTGTAATCCACTTGATTGGATTTGATTCAACCCATTTCGACGCGATTCGGCTCGATTTGGCTCTGTTCAAATCTATTCTACTCTACTCTATTCCCCTCTGCTCTACTCTAGCCTACTCTTTTCTGTATTCGTTCTGTGTTGTTCTGTTCTATTTTGTTGTGTTCTGTTCTGTTTTATTCTATTCTACTCTATTCTACCCTACTCTAGCCTACCCGAACCTCCCCTACTCTAGTCTATTCAATTGAATTCGAGAAATTTTGACGCGACTAGGGGCCGAATCGGTGTGATTCATGTCCATTCGGCTCCATTTGTCTCGAATAGTGTCGATTCAGCTCGATTAGCCTCGATTTGGCTCCATTAGGCTCGATTCACTGGTTTCGGCTCGATTTCGCTCAATTCAGCTCGATTTGGCCCTCTTCGGCTCTCTTCAGCTCTTTTCTACTCTACTCGATTCCATTGCACACCATTCTACTCCATTCTACGCTCTTCTACTATACCCTACTGTAATTGATTCGATGGGATTCGACGCCATTCGACGCGATTTGTCTCGTTTCGTCTCCATTCAGCTTGATTCGACTCTGTTCTACTCTACTCTATTCTACTCTACACTATTCTGCTCTGCTCTACCCTTTTCTACTCTATTCTATTGTATCCTTTCCATTCTCTTCTACTGTGTTCAAGTCTACTCTATTCCATCCTACCCAAATCTAATCTATTCTACTGGATTCGATTCCACGCATCTCGATGCGATTCGGCTCAAATCGGCTCCTTTCCACTCCATTCATCCCCAATCGGCTCAAATCGGTTCGATTCAGCTCTAATCGGCTCCATTCGGCTCCAGTCAGGTCGAATAGGCTCTATTCAGCTCTATCCGGCTCTATTAGGCTCTACTCAACTCTATTATCTCTTTTCGACTCCACTCGACTCCATGCTACACCATTCTACTCCATCCTAAACTATTCTCTACTGTATTGTATTGTACTCTACCCTACTCTAGTCTATTCTACTTGATTGGATTGGAATTGATCAGATTCAATGCAATTCGACGGGATTCAACGCGATACGGCACGATTCCACGGGATTCGGCGTGATTCGTCTTGGTTTCTATCCATTTAGCTCTTTTGGGCTCTATTTGGCTCTATTCGGCAATGTTCGACTCTGCTCTACTCTACTCTTCTATACTCTGCTCGTCTCGACCCTATTCTTTCAGTTCTGTTCTGTTCTGTTCTACTGCACTCTATTCTACCCTACCCTACCCTAACTTAGCCTACTGTAATCTGTTCTATGCTATTCGACACACCTGAATGGGATTCGACCTGATTCGGGTCATATCGGCTCGATTCATCTCCTTTCTGCTCCATTAAACTCGATTCGGTTCTATTCGGCTCTTTTCCACTCTATTCGGCTCTTTTTGGCAGTATTCGACTCTATTTGACTCTAGTCTACTCGATTCTTTCTGTTCTGTTCTATTCTACTCTATTCTATTCTTCTCTACCCTACCCTAACCTTACCTTCCCCACACTAATCTATTTGATTCGATTCGACACGTTTCAAACGACTCGACATGATTCATCTCGATTCACCTTGAATTTGGTCAATTCGGCTGTATTCAGCTCTGTTTGGCTCTTTTCGGCTCTCTTCAACTCAATTTGACTCTATTCTACTGGACCCGACTCTACTTAATTCTATTCTCTTCTTTCTATTGTGTTCTGTTGTGTTGTAGTCTAGCCTCTCCTGCCGTACCCTCCTCTACTCTAATCTATTCGATCCAACGCATTTTGACGCGATTCCATGTGATTAGGCTTGAATCGGCTCGATTTAGCTCTATTTGGCTTGAATTGGGTCAATTCGTCTCGATTCTGCTCAATTCAGCATAATTAGGCTCGAGTGAACCTTATTCAGCCCTGTTCAGCTCTACTCAACCCTTTCTACTTTATTTGTCTCTATTTGGCTCCATTCAACTCCCTTCCACACCATTCTACTCTTTTCTACTCTATTCTATTCTGTTCTACCCTACCCTACTCTAATCTATTCTAATCGATTGGATTCATCACGATTTGTCTCCTTTCCTCTCCATTCGAATCGATTCGGCTTGAATTGGATCTATTCATCTATATTCTGCACTACCCGACTCTGACTATTCCACTCTACTCAACTCTACTCCATTCTACTCTTGGTATTCTCTTCTGTTCTACTCTATTCTATTCTTCTGTGCCCTTCCCTACTGAATCCCAGTCTAACCTACACTACTCTAATCTATTCAATTTAATTCGATTCCATTCAGTTTGACACCATTCGACCCGATTTGAGACAATTCGACGGGATTCGGTGAGATTCCGCGAGATTTGATGCGTTTTGGTGGGATTTGATGGAATTCGACGAGATCCGATGCAATAGGATGCAATTAAGTGTGTTTTGGCTCGATTTTGCTGGGTTCAGTTTGTCTCTATTTGGCTCATTTCAGCTCCACTAGGCTCCATTCATCCCGAATCTGGTCGACTCGACTCGATTCGGCTCATTTTGGCCATATGTGGTCCTATTCAGCGTTATTCGGCTCTATTCAACTCTTTTCTACTCTCTGCATCTCTGTTCGAATCCATTTGACTCCATTCCACACCATTCTATTCCATTCTACACTACTGTATTCTACAAAACCCTCCCCCACCCTAGCCTATCCTAATCTAGTCTGCTCTTTTCTAGTCTCCTTTTCTATTTTCTCGATTCCATCCTATGCTACTCTACCATACCCTGCACTAAGCTAACCTACCCTGACCTATGCTGTTCTATTCTATTTCCTTCTATTTTCTCTGTTCCACCGTATGCTTCCCTACCCTATGCTACCCCACCGTACCATACTCTACTACTTAGGGTTACTCAATAAGGGTCCTAATTAAGAGGAGTAGTTCGGGCAAGGGTACTCCTTAAGGCAAGTGTACTAGTTCAGGCTACTAGTTAAGGCCAGGGTACTAGTTATGCAAGGGCACTAGTTAAGGCCAGGCTACTAGTTAAGGCATGGGTACTTGTTG